>NC_136492.1:120474518-120694518 GCF_053919585.1 Euprymna scolopes | reverse complement strand
CTAGACGGGTGTTTTTCGTGAAAGATTGGCGAAGGGGGACCAGAGATTGGAGTTCAGACGAGCATCTGCCATGGAAATAACGATAAAATAAGGACAGGATCGCAACGTCTCTTCTGTGGAAGAGAGGTTGCAGGGTAGAGAAAAGGGCATCCCCCACTAAGCCACGAAGTCTATTTTGTACTCTGTCAAGGCAGGATAGGTTGTTTTTAGCAGCTCCTGCCCAGATATGGCAACAGTATTCCATCCTTGGACGTAATTGGCTTCTATATAGATAGAGAATTGCATCAGTAGTGAGATATCTTCTGGAGCGTTAGAAGGATCCCACCATCTTTCCAGCGACCTTAGCAACATACTTGATGTACGTGTTTCATTTCAGATCAGGAGTAAAGGTCAAACCCAGAAGCTTGTCAAAACACGGGGCCTCACCCAGACGAGAACCATCCATCACAATTGATGCCAGATGGGGATCAGAGCGTTGATGATGTAAGGATAGGAGTTTGGTTTTGGATGCATTAAAGGTAACCAGCCACATCTTCCCCCACTGAACCATGCGCTCGAGATCATACAGTACCTTCGTGTTAAATTTGATAAACCTTGCGCGCAGCCATTGTCCCCCATAAGAAACGAACACACACCCACAAAGTTCTTTTGATATAACAGTAGTGATATCAAATAATGTGGTCTAGAACTAGCGTATACCCCACCATATTAGTGTGCACTCTTTTATGAAAAGGATACGTCAAACACTATTTTTGTAACCCACCGAGCCTTTATCTGTATTCGCTCTATAAAACATTCGCAACGACACATGTCTATCTATAAGAACTGTCAACAATTTCCTTTTCTCTCTATCTGTCCATACAACTAAACGAAAATTCCATGAGCAAAATGTATTTTCTACAACTACCCGTATGAGAAACACACTACCTCGAGACTACTCTCAAGCTTACTATGACATAGCCGTTATCTAGTCTAATGTAAATACGTTCTTGTTGTGTCGTCCTCTTAAATAATAATATTCTACCAAAGTTTCACATGTACTGATCATCACTGTGTTGCCTATAAGCCATTATCAACTATCCTCGAGTAACATGTGAGCCTGAATAAGATCTAACCCACTGCCACGTAAAGAAAACACCCGATTTTCAGTAGTTTTACAAGGAACAAAATCAAATTTTTATTATTTAGAAAATTTACATTAACTGTTTTCTGTTTTCTTTGTGCGTGTGTATAGGTGTGTGTCGGTTTATAAAAGGCGGGTGAAAACTTATTCCACGCATAAACTCTTGAGAACATACCCATGATCTTTGGCAAGAAGCCAGACAGAATACTTATGCAGCATCTCGAACCAGAAGAGACACACATTATAAGAGCATAACAAGAGACAAGCGAAACCTTCATTGGGAAAGTAGCGTTAACCGACCCCGCTAACCCCTCCCCCCCATTCTTACAAAACATGTTTTATTGAGCGTAAATATACGTTTCCTTGTTCATCGTTATTTTGTTTTGTTCGGTAGCAACGTAAAGAGAACGAAAACATATATAAACCGGCCATATTAGCTTTCTAGTGTGACTTATGTATGTTTTAAGTGGGTTACATTGAAGCAGGTGGAATGTCAGTACGAAAATAAAGAGCTGCTTGTTAGAAGCTGTTTGCGAAGCGAGCAGAGAATAAAGAAAGTGCATCCTATTACAGAAAAGGTTAAGATTAATTGAGACTTGCAGAGAAGGTTTCGTCTATCTGTTACCGCTAAGCTATAATTATTCTTATGTAGAATTGGTAACTTGACAGAAAACATTAAATCGGAACAAAGCCTAAGCACTTAGTATTCGCTTTTATTTGTGCACTAAAATAGTTTTAGGCAATGGTTCTCATCCAGAATCAAACTATAAAAACAACATTATTTATATTTTATTTCTACTATCTTTTGTTCAAATTTATATCACTACAATGTTTCAGCCGATGTACTCTCTGGTCTTTTCCTTTGGGGTGAGGGTAGGGGTGCTGGTTGGTTTTATATATATACTGTCGATGGTTATAAAACCATACTACCGGATGCAAATTAAATCGGATTATTACAGCCATCTGAAGATGTTAAAAGGTACTCCTACATATGGATAAAGTGACAACATGTGTTCACTTACTCGTATACACTGAATACATTAAATATTTTAACAGTAGAAAACAAGCAGAAAACACCAAACCAAGCACACCTGCATCATTTGCATTTTCCATTTATATCTAATTTACATAGTGTGTTCGAACGATTAGGCCTCATCTCTCACAACTTTATTTTCAATTATTTGTGTGCGTTCTTTCTTTTAGATGTACATGAAAAATAACGGTTTTGACGTTTATTTGAAACGAATGTAAGGCTCCCGTCTCAATGATAAAAAAAATTTCTTCTCCAGTGCGGCGTTAATATTGTCTAAATTAGTGGAATTGAAAGAATGAAGAAAGTAAAGACCTTAAACTAAAAGGCTCAAAAGTTTTAAAAGTAATAAAAAACGTACGAATCGGAATATTAAGAAGAAAGCAAAATAAGGAAGGATATCATTTTATTATATAAATTGAGTTAATGATTTCTCCGCATTCATTTAAGAAAGTGGAGGCTTGTCTGACTTGCTATTTTTTTCTATTTTTCTGTAAGTATTGAAAATGTCCGGAATTCTCTATATTTGCTCAACATTAATGCGGAGAGACAATTATGTATTAATATATTCATATACAACAAAATGATGATTATCGAGTGAAATTTTATTAAACGTTGATGCACTGCTGTGCATAATTAAAAAGGTCCTAATGTATACATTCGTATCCACCGTTGTATTTATACTTAGATTTATAATTCATTTGAGTGACAAAGATATTATGTAACTAATGTATACTCGCGAGACCTGTGAAAATTCGACAGCGGTATCTTTCATATGTAATATATTGCTGCTAGGGATTCTGTAGACGTTCAGCGTCAATGGAGACCCCGCGATTTTATTGTAGCCCTTTCATTAAAACTGTAAGGTATTTACCTTAGTAATCTGGTTAATGTTGTGTCAAAATATATCTGATTATTACAGTTTATCTCCAATAGCCTTATAAGAGTCTGTGGCATACTTCAATTTTATGGACGCCCGGCGCGAACGGAAACCCCATAATATCCTTATATAATCTTTATACCGAACATATTCTACCCTTGCACCCTAGCCAGTAGACCAAGGAGGTATGTTTATTTTCATAAAAGGTGGCAAAGCAATAGTATTTATTTATTTATTTACATTGCGCCTTTGGTGATCGGAAGATCATGTTTAATAAAAAGATTGTAGAAGATGCTAACCTAATGCGAACATTAAAAAGACGTAGCTATATAGTAATAATTTAATGTCCGTAATGTGTTAACATCACCCACCTTTTTAATAAATATATGAATAGATTCTATTTTATTTTTTTAAATAGTTGGTAAACATTTGCGATTCAAAAACAAGCACTTACTATTCAAAAACCATTTACGATTTTCAGAATGTAACAATATTTTCTCTGAAGTAAAAAAAAAAGCTTTTATCGCTTTATGTTAGGATAATATTTTG
This sequence comes from Euprymna scolopes, assembly GCF_053919585.1. NCBI lineage: Eukaryota > Metazoa > Mollusca > Cephalopoda > Sepiida > Sepiolidae > Euprymna > Euprymna scolopes. Next base: position 120,690,936 of record NC_136492.1, on the reverse strand, counting down.
AAAAATCCCCCACAGTTTGAAAAAATAAAACATTTTTTTTTCTTACACAGATTTTTGAGAAACCAAAAGTAACAACCTTAATTAAAACCTGTTCTTGTTATTTTTTACATAAAAATCGCAGGTTACTCGAATAAGAGGCTTAATATCACACAAACACAAAATCATTTGCTGTGACCTGTCGCCTCTTTATCGACCTCCATTTGTCGTGAATTAATAGTAAACTTATCAGTCTTAGTATACTATAAAAGATAATGTGTGTTTTACTTTAATCTTTTCTTATTATTTCCAATCCAAATCTTTGGTTATTATCTCGCGCATTTAAAGTTATGTTGATTGTACTAATATTTCTTAAAGTAACTGTAAACATTGAGAGAGAAAGTAATATTTCCAGAGTATTCATCTAACCTAGATAACTTTCTAAGTCACACCCAAGTGTAAAAAAAGCAGATCTTTTTATTTCTATATGAAAATAGTTCAAAGTAGTAATATTTGTATGTGTGTGTAAAAATGTATTTGTGAGGACATTTCTCAACCTATATACTCAATGCACTTTTGATCTGCAGACTTGAAATCTGTTACATAGATATTCAGACATGTAGAAAATATTTGAATCCGTTTTAATCCGGAAAAAGGGCTGCTAAGGAGTCAAAGTTGAAACAGTTGGGTCGTAGAGCTCATTTATTTTTATCAGTTTGTCCACTGTCTCATGATTGCGCACGCGCGAATCGTTCACATTATATTAAGAATAAGTAGGTTGTAAAACACGTTTTAAATATCGTGTCGTACTGGCCTATTAGTTATTGTATTTGTTTCACTGTATTTAAGCTTTGGTCTCGACTTCAGCTCGAGTATATATATTTTCTTACTTACATAATGTAAACTGTTTAGAAAAAATAGTAACCGCATGCACATGTCTCAGGTTCTGTGTTTTCTACTTCATTTTTTAAAGGACTTTAATGTTACATTTAATACCGAGCAACGTAGGGGACAAGTTCTAATACTTCTCTATATATAAAGGAATAACTAAGGAATAACTGGCAACTATAACTAAGACACACTGGTGCATTCATAGGATGAACCAAATGATGATTGAAACATTGTGTCTAAAAAACGAGGACACTAATGAATATGCACAACGCGCTACCATAAGAAAAGCACTAATCAAAGCTTCACTGGATAGTGTGACTAGTACTGGAGCATTGGAGAGGCTTATTGCTACCGAAATTCTTGTGATACCCAAGTGTCATTATCAACTAAACATGCATTGAAACAGCTGTTGTGAAAACAGTTGATCTTTTAACGAAAATCCCTGAATGTTTAAATTAACCCGCAACAACCTTGAACACTAACAAGCTACGTAGACACTGAACTGAAATAACGAAAACATGTAAAAGTAACACCATGTTGGCCCAAAGAAACTGCCAGATGGTATAAATTGCTAAAAACACAAAAATGGCATTAACTTCGACTAATATCACATGGAATCGTCGTTAAATATTATTGAGGATGAAAAGATCAAAGTATAGAGGGTACGAACGCGCCCCACACTTGATGACTACAAAGATTGCTCTGACATTGAGGAGGTTTCTTGCTAATTAAATATCATGATCAGCCAATGGTTATCCCGAACGATAAATCAATGTTAAGCGGCTGCTGTGATAACAAAAGTTATACAAAACGGTTATCGAAAGAGAGGGCAGAACTGGAAATTCGTGCAGACGTGTTGTCACTCAGATTCCATGGAAATCAACCGGTGTTTGTCACTGAGCAATCACTGATGTGTACTAGGGTGAGGATATCTAGTAAATAATAATAATAATAATAATAATAATAATAATAATAATAATAATAATGGTATTTTAGTGTTGCAATATGTATGCCGTAAAAGGTACGTAAAACTTTATAAATGTTTTTATGAAATTAAAATAGAATAAATAGCAGCAATTCTTGGTACACAACCGGCATTTAATGCATAAATGTGATATAAGTGTATGTTTCTCTGCTTATTGACGCAATTGAAAATAAAACACGATACGCAGTCAAACAAAAATATTTCAATTAATGCTGTAGGAAAAAGTTTATATTTTTTGCATTAAGTTTGTATTTCGTGTTTTTAAAATAATTTCCGGGGATCTGCATCATACATTATTTTCTTAAAAATTAAAATAAATTTGCGATTCAGATATTTGAGCAGGTGTAAATGACGATATTCTTTCATTTCCGGCGACGCGTACAGACACATACCGCACACGCATATATATATATATATATATATATATATATATATATATATATATATATATATATATATATATATATATATATATATATATATATATAAGGATAGCAAATAATTAATTTACTTACAGGAAAAAGACTTTCTAGCAAACAACATGGAAGAGATTTCTTTTGGAAAAATATTTTTAAAGTTGACATCTTCAAAGACTCTCTCTCTCTATATATATATATATATATATATATATATATATATATATATATATATATATATATATATATATATATACGCGGCGTGTCAACTTATTAATGAGATAACATATTTTTACCGGTTTCAAAAACTTATCGATAGTTTCGTATCAAAAGCTTCGGGAACGTTGGCAATGCTGAGCTGACGTTGCCAATGCTGAGCTGCGCCTACTGTGAAATGTTCGTACTCTTCCGCGCAATGTAAACAACTTTTAATCGTAATTGCTGAATCTACGGTAATTGAGGTATGTCAAATTATTTACAAGGCAGTGTGTTTCGTCAAAAAAATGGGTCGAAAAGGTGGTTTGAATAGTTCTGAAAGGAGTACAGAACAGCTTGCAAAAGGTAAAACTACCCTCTAAATATCGAGAATGATAGCAAGGCACTATCTAACTATGAATAAATTTATCAAAGGCCCTTCAAAGATACGCAAGAGGGCTGATAAAGATAAATCTAGAGTGGTTTCACGCCGTTCTCTACTCCAAATTAAAGGTGAAGTAGTTAAGAACCCTGGTCAGACAAGTCGAGAAGACTTTGACCAAGCCGGATTGAAGAATATCTCAGAAAGTACTCGATGTTGCCTTCTGAAAGGAGTGGCAAAGCCTCCATTAAAGCAACATCACATACAAAACCGATGGAAATGGACAGAGAAAAACACGAAAACGGATTTTTCCAAAGTTTTGTTCACGAATGAAGTGCGTGTCACTCTTGATGGCCTATATGGCTGGAGCAAGGGATGGGTCCTAGATAAACCGTCGACCTAATTACATATATAAAAACTGCTTATAACTGCAGACTAAAACACTGTTAATTGACACAAACAGGGAAAAGCATGAATGCGGCCATACTATGTTAGCTTTAAAAATATGGCTCCTCAGCTTAGTCTTAAAAGGACCTGCAATAAAAACCGTTTTTTTTTCTACAAAAGAAATAGCCCGCATCGAATTTCGCTTTCTTTGTTCAATTGCAATAACTACTATACACAACGTCATTCTCGTATTTAAATGTAACAACCGTGTTACATTGACGGTACCGAGCCGGGACTATACGGTGAATGAAATAGCATAATCTAGTAGAACTTTTTTCAAACACTCTCTGTTCTTTAAGCTTACATGTGGTCTCCGTTGTCATTCAGTAATTTTACATTTTACATTAGCCTTACGCAGAAATCTGGGTCTGTAGCTTTATCAACGATTCAAATTAGCGATCAGAGTTTACAGTCAACCCTGCTTACAAGAAATCCAGGTGGTTGACATCCTTCCTGTCACAGAAGACGCGTGCACATAACTTTGCATGCAAATGTCTGCGTCTAGACCATCTTCGCTGGGGAACTTAAGTATGTCCATAACATCGACTGCCGTTTGGACTTGAGCTTGTCTTCAGTGATGAGTAATCAAATGATCATCCACCAACACATATTGTGCTGTATACTACGTATGACAACATGGTTTCCAGTACAATGATGTCCACATGTAATTTTACACGCATTTCATTCACAGTTATCTGCTAATCAGCGAGGAAAACTTGGTCAAGGCACATAGTGTTTTCCGGGGGGGGGGTCTACATGGGCGTCGGGAGCGCGCTTTCGAACATACACTTTTGTCGCCACTCTGAAATCGACGAAACCACTGCTAACTGCGCTAAAATCAACTGTATCTGTTTCGCAAACCTTCAACAGACGCCAAACATGTTCATCTGTTTTTTTTATCTTTGTTGTCTAACACCGTTAATATTTGCAACAGAGAGATGAAATTTTCAGGAGAGAAATGACAAATCCATACATGCATTATTAGCAAAATCATAACACTACAATTTGTACTCATTTATTTGAATGAAAAAAAAGGAGGCTATACTTTTGGGGCGACTCTTATACATATTTGCATGTGAGTATGTATACACAAGATGCCTTTAATAATGTTTTTATTGATAGTGCACACATGGATATCTAGTCTTCTATGAAGTAATCTAATCCGGCTGCAATGCACGTGTTGTGCCGTTCCAACAACTTAGAAAGTCCCCATGATTTCCTCTTGTGTCTTCGTATCAATAACCATCGCCACAGGCTCTTTCTTTTCCTCAATTGTCACATCACAACATCGTCTAAGGTTTTCTTACTGTTTTTCTTTTCATTAACTGGAAAGAATATTATATAAAATCATTTTATAAAAGAAACAGTATGTCATCTAGAGTGCAAGGTAGAATAACATATATGTTGGAATAAGTTACTGCATGGAGGCTGGAGGCATGTGAAGCTTCCTCCCAGGTGATTTCACGGATTTCGACGGCAATAAAAATATAGGAGTGTGACATATTCGTTAATCATCATTCAATCCCCAGCAACGTCGGGTCTCTCTGCTAGTGTGAGAGAGGGACAGACAGATAGAGACAGAGACAGAGGGAGAGAGAAAGCGAGCGGAAAAGTAAATACATATATATCGGAACGACACGTCTTATATTTTCGCGTGAGTAAATATATATATATATATATATATATATGTGTGTGTGTGTGTGTGTGTATATATATATGTATATATAAAGAGAGACGGGGACAGAGAGAGAGAGAGAGAGAGAGAGAGAGAGATGGCGGAGTAAAAAGTAAGCACATGTATATATGCACCCCAACACAAATGTCTATATGTACGTAAACGAGTCCTTATGTATTATTCTCGTTTCCAATTTCGTCTGTTTTGATATCTTCATGAAAGCAATTCTCGTATCGGTAATCACGCCAGGAGATATGGAATATTCGCCGCTCAAATGACTACTTTATAGAAAAAGATTAAAAGTCAGCGATATATAAAATACAAAATAGTGAAGGATGCTAGTCAAAGGCTGAAATAGGTAGCAGCAAATATATTTAACCTTCATAGGTTCATATTTTACCAAAGGATCTGTTCTATTTTCCAACATTAGCTCGGCTGATGAATAATCGTTATATCTATGCGCTGCGTGTAGGTGTTCTTCGAAATGACTGTAAATATTTCATCGGTGTCAGTTAAGCGGATATCGATATGCTGTTACTTCTAAAAAAACATTCTTAACACGACGGAAGAAGAAAGTAATGTAATTTCCTTTCTAAACTTTCGCCATGAGTTTAAAACTATTCATATTTGTTACACTTATAATTACCTATCGACGATGTCAGAATGATGCATTATTATAAGACGACTTTAAACCCTTATCTGAGTTCAAGAACCTAACACACAACTACGTCAGACCAATAAATAAGCATATTGTTAAAAAGAAGGTGGAAAAAATAGAGTTTAGCCGATTGACATTAATGGGCTTGTAAAACTTGTTTTCTTGGCAGAAATTGCTAAGTATATTTAATTCTTGGCTAGCCGACCGCCTTAAGAACGTGTTATAATAATAATCCAGCGCTTCAAATAAGAAAAATTCTATTGAGAAACCGTTTCATAAATAAATAAATAATAAATTAAATAAATTTTATAAATAAATTTTAATGACATAGTTATCAAATACGCATTTCGATGAAGAACAAATGTTTAGAAATAAAGATAAAGTGGCAGAATTTACGTACCTATTTGCATTCGGGTTCGACATGGACATCCATTAAAGTCTCATCCACCTCGCTAAAATATTTGAGTTAGTAATCAAACAAACACTAGTTCACCAGCTGTAAAACCTAGTCTCATCTCTAACGGCAGTATGGCTTTAGATAACCCCGTTCTTCTAAATATATTTTAATAATAATATACTGTATATATCATGCACTGGTTAAAGCAGGGAAAGCTTGGGCAGTGGCCCTTGATATAACCAAAGCCTTTGACAAAGTTTGGCTGGAAGATGTTATAATATATGTGTTATCTAACCGTATCTTATATAACTGTGGGTTATTCAACTTTGTTTTATTGAACCGTGTTGTATCTAACCGTGTTTTATTTAACTCTGTTAGTAAACTATATATTATTTAACTGTGGGTTATTCATCTGTGTGTTATTGAACCATATGTTATCTGTGTTATTTAACCGTGTGTTATTTACTGTGTTTATCAAACCGTGTGTTACTTAACAGTGTCTTATTTAAGTGAGTGTTATTTAACCATGTGTTATCATACCGTGTGTTATTTGACACAATTTAATCTAAGCGTGTGTTATCAAGCCGTGTGTTATCTACCGTGTGTTATCTAACCGTGTATTATCTAATCATATGTTATTAAATCGTGTGTTATATAACCGTATGTTATCCAATCGTGTTTTATTTAACCGTGGGGAATTTAACCGTGTGTTATCTAACCAAGTGTTATTAAACCGTGTGTTATCTAACCACGTGTTATTAAACCGTGTGTTATCTAACCATGTGTTATTTAATCATGTGTTATTTAACCGTGTGTTATCTAACCGTGTGTTATCTAAACGTGTGTTATCTGTGTGATATTCAACCATGTGTTCTTTAACCGTGACTTTTCTAACCGCGTGTTATTTAACCGTGTGTTATCCAACCGTATGTTATTAAGCCGTGTGTTATCTAACCGGGTGTAATTTAATCATGTGTTATTTAACTGTGTGTTTTCTAACCGTTTGCTATTTAACCGTGTGTTATCTAATCGTGTGTTTTCTAACCGTTTGTTATTTAACCGTGTGTTATCTAACCGTCTGTTATCTAACCGGGTGTCATTTAATCGTGCGTTACCTAACCGTGTATAATCTATTATCCAGGTCGGATGTGTGATTTTATATATTTTTATTCACCTCTAAGGCATCTGGTCACATCAGAACTGGAATGAATATTGGCTTGTGATTTTCTATTCCCCTCCCTCGTCGGGAGATTCTCTTAACTCATTTTGCTTCTATTGCGTATCAAATCCAACTCGCCAATGTTAATTCAGCTTATTCAAACCGGAACTCCTGACACGTCACGTTCTGTCCCCATTCGTATACTTACGGTACAAACTGACCAATCAACCAAGTTTTAAACATATCACAACATGGCCCTTTGACTCTCTCTTAACTTATTGTTTTCCGCGATTCAATATCGGCTAGAAAATTAGATAGACCAATAGATGGATAAATGAACATATATCTAGATAAATGCTTTCTATCTGGCGTTGCCCGGAGTTTACCTAACTAACCACAACTGATGAAATTTAAATCATACGATATTACTGGACGAATGCTTAATATAATTAGATCATTCTTCGGCGAGGGGAACCCCCTAATTGTTTTTGTTAGAGGTGCATATAAACGAGAGGATATTCATGCAGGAGTGCCCTAGGAGTCGATTCATGAACTTTTATTATTATAACTCTTAATATACATAAACGACATTCTTGATAAAATTTTCTGGGATGGTTTTATTTACTGATGATAAAATACTCTATAGTAGGCATTACTGTAAAACTGGTGTGCACGTAACAAGATAATAACAGGATCGTTGGTAAACGGTACCCGGTTTGTAATGAAACAGGGCCGTGATATAATGGGTTCAGTTAATGTTATGAAAGCTCACCTATTTTCCTTTAAAAACTACAGAAGGCTTCCCAGCCAGAGATTGCAATGACTAATAACACTACATGAAAACTACCATGCAAACTCTTCGGCAAAATATTCACAGCCAACATGAACTGGAACAAATACACTGGAGACATTGCAAAAGGATTTTACAAAGGTGGGTTCTTTCTACTTGAAAATTGCTCAAATGTGAGAGTATCTTATATTTCCACACACGTAATATTTGCCCATGCATGAGGTACTTTATGTAAGTATTTTTATAGAATGTTCTCATGTAAGTCATGGCACTTGCATACCTCTTTCGTAACAAAATCTCACCTCTTCACTGTAGATAACTTTAGATTCGGCAAGCTGTCTCCACTAAGCGCTTTGTTCTGGAATGTCTGATGTTAAGATTTCCTTTCTGCTTCCTCATACCTACTCCCCGCTTTAGAAATAAACACCTCCAACTCCCCTATGTTCAGAACAGATTTCGGAATAAACACCCCTTTTTACATTTGGGTTGGGGTGAAATATAGTTAATTCGTCTTCTGCCAGTTAAACACATGAGCATTACTAAATACTCGCTTGTGAAAGCAAAACAACTGTCAGGGATTGCAATAGCTTTTTACGTTACATATCATATGTTTTCGTATCTGGTAAACCACTTATCAGTCACAAATTTAACTGTGATATTCGTTGCCAGCATACCCGAAACTCTATTAAAATCGACATTTAAAACAAAAAAAAACAGCTACACGACTAAAATCAATTAATGAAATAGTCACAGCAAAGCAATCATTCAAACAGAAACAGAAGTTCTCTTGGTCATTCTTTATAAACGAAATTCAATAAGATTTTAAATTGCTCAAAAATAATAAATTTTATAAAGTTTATGTTCATTCCCCCTGCGTCGACAGAAGTGCCAAACGGGAGTTACCAAGTCCTCATAATATTGTAAGTAAATTCTTTCCTTTTGACATCGTATTCCGAAATCATCCTACACCAGAAATCATCCCATACCATTATTAATATTTAATTATGATATTAATATAAGTTACCCTTAGAATAGGAAAAATGAAAGGTAGGTCTAACACAACGTTATAATATGCAATATGTGGTTTATTTATCAAACAAAATGCTGCTGTCCTTGGGAATAGACGTTTGATTTTGTCCCAAATTCTTCCTTTCCATTTACAATATGATCTGAAGATCCGGCACTTCTGCAATACTACGTAGTAACCACGTTTTTGGTGTTCAATTTAGAGGATACTATAATGATAACACATTTATTTGATATCAGTCTGAGCACTTTTCAAAACTCACTTCTTTTTTAATAGAGATCTTCAATTGCACAAATTGACATGTGGTCAGACGGATAATTCAATTGGTGACCTGGTTACATAGGTTTTCACAGATAGTGAGCAACATTTCTGCAAGGTTGGATGGCCCCTAGAAATGATGTTGTTTATACGATCAATTATAATTTTTTGCAAGAGTTATCAATCCATTGATTATGTTATTAATGAAGGTTAGGCTGTAAAATTTCCTGTAGAATTAAGTACAACCGCCTGAATTGCTACATCTAACCTTTTATTGCTCCAGTAATAGTATTAGAAATCTTGATCCACCTAATCTGTGTAATGGCATGCGGTTAGCAATAAAATATTTGAAAACTAATGTTCTAGAAGTTATTATGGGAACTGGAAATTTTTTAAGGTTAAGCTCTAACATTGCAATCGACCGATTAATTTTTCAAATTTTCTTTGTCAAATTCTCCAGAGATCCCATTACAACAAGGATTACTTATATCTTCTTCAAGTACCACATTTTTATGTACTTTTTCATGTCTTTGTCCTTTCTGATCAAAATTAACATAAGCTAGTTTTGCTATTTCAATGATTATTGCATATATTATTCCATCAAGACCAAATCTGGTCTTTCTGCTTCAATCACATTATCATATTAGATTTTCATACAATAATTCTACATTATCAGTCTCCACCAATCCATTCTGGAACAATTTTTCATTGCATCTCAACATTTTTTCCTTACATAACTTTTAATAGACCTTTCTCGCAAGATTGTCATGTAACCTCTTCTGCTGTTTCAACTTCTGACAAGGTGTTGTGCATACTTGCCTTTCTGTCAACACAGTCGACATAGAAAACTTTCAGTCCTTTTAGCAATGTGATACTTCACACAATTTATCCTGAGGGCTTGGCCCTATGTGTCACATATTAAGGGTGTTGGTCCATTTTAACAACCAGCGATAGGTTTATTCCTTGTGCACTGCCTCTGGTGGATCTCTACTGAATTTACTATGTATTTCCTTTAAAATCCACCTGTCCGTGGCTTTTGTTTTACATATATTGACTTAAATTCCCTGCTTCTTACTAGTTCGCTCACTTGCAATTTTTCTTTATAATCGTTTCCTTACAGTTCGAGATGAAAACTGTAAGACTTTAATGCTTCGTTCTACACTTATTCATTTTAGACTTTCCTCCTTTATTTTCACATGTAAGCTACCGACATCACTTATTTGTTGAAGAGGATTTTCAATTTTTATCGTTTTCTTTGTCATTATGTCCATACATTTCAACTCGTTTTCTTTCCATATACACCCCATAATCCAAAATAGCTACTGCGCATGTGTTTAATGTAGATATTTTGTTTGTTTTTTCATTCAATCCTGAATTAAGAACATATCGTAGTCTCCTCTTTTATTATTTTTTTATTATTTCCTTCATTTAAGCTTGTTTTATCTTATCTAGTTCCACAGTTCCGAAGTAAGTGTATCCTTTTTCTCCCGCCTCCTTTATGATTTTCCGATTCTTTTATTTTCAACAATTGTTCCTCTATTTAATTTTAAAAGTGCCACAATTCCAATTCCTCATTTTAAATGCCATACATGTTCAATTGAATTACTTAACATTTGAACAGTTCCCACAAGCAAACAATTTGCCTTAGTTAAACCGTAAGTCATCCATAAATAATTCATGGTTTACCCTCTACTCCTTCTTTCCATACATCATGCATTTACTTTCTGTAATATAAACCATACTCGAAACAAATAACAATCGCGACAAGCTGTTCCTCTGAAAAATCCCTCTTTTTATATTAACTTCCCCAAGGCATTCTCTGTTTGCTGCCAATGACATTTTACATTGTTTCACAATTCTTTCCAAGAAATCTCTCAAATTCGCCGCAATTTCAAATATCTCCATACATTTCATAGACTAGCAATGTGTAATCAAATCATTTGCTTTGCGTAATATATCCATGCCATTCAGAGATGTGTGGAACTTCTCTAACAATCCCGAAGTTTTGTCCTATCAAGAAGCAATTGATCATTGATCTCTCTTTTACCTAGTCTACATATCTTTTCTTCTACCTCCGGTAAGATCTCTTGTTCCTACAGATATTGATAAATCACATATGCTAAAATGCCTGTCAGCTGTTACCACATCCATAGAAGTCAGATGATTGACCAATACTTATCAATCCCAGTATCCTTTGATGAATTTTACTGGCAAATCACTGTTCGCCCATAAGTGTTCCATTCAGTAATTGCATATTCTGTCAATATTTCGTCTAATTCTTCTTCTTATTATTATTATTAGTAGTAGTAGTAGTAGTAGTAGTAGTAGTAGTATTTCACTAGAATTTCTAAGACAGATCGTATTAGAGAGTGCTCACTGGAAACAACTTGCGGTATTACCTGGTAACATATCTCCTCAGATTTTTAGTACTCTCCTCTACTTTTTTATAATATTTGCAGATTAATTTGCGTTATCGCAACAGTCGTTTGCCTTGATTTCTCCATGGCAATGACAATTGGTATTTTCTAAATATTAGGTGGCAATAAGCCCACACCAAAAGTAACAGTCTCCTCCGCAGACATCTGGTGATTGTCTGGTTTGTGCATTTTCTTGTAGATTTTTCCATCCTTTTTGACAGTTCTCGAATATTTAGGATTGTGTCAGTTGATGCTGGCACTTAATATTCTTTTTTTATGACAGCTTGACGTAATACATTTTTAATTTTACCTTTTCTCGTTTTTTTTTTCTTGGTTTGCATTTTCTGCCTTAATTCTGTCGCATATTAGCGTTTGTCACTCATATGGAATAATTTTCTCACTCTAGATTTTTCCTTATGATTTATGTTTGCATCCGTCCATTGCAGAGTCTGATTTTAATTTATCCTAGGCTTTCTCCAAGTTTATTGCGATTGTGCCTTATGCTCTTAGAAATATTTTTAATGTTATTATTATTAGTTATTGACTTCCATTTCTTGTAATAAAGAATTTTCCTTAGAATTCTTCATTAGTTAGATGCAGTTTCGATTATAGCTACGTAAGTCATATTTTTGTCCGTATGAATAATTTTACCAAGTATTCTTCATGAGTTTTGGTTTCGGTTTCGTTTATAGCTGATTGCACTCCAGTAATATATTCTTTTTCAGTTATAGCTGAAGGAACTCTCTCTCTCTCTCTCTCTCTCTCTCTCTCTCTCTCTCTCTCTGTATATATGTATAGATAGATTTCGAGTCTCGCTAGATTCAGACACTCTGATGAGTTGTAGACGACGAAACACGTGTCAGTGGATAATTATATTTTAAAAATAATATATATTCCGCTCCCCATTAAGGGGGTACAAGATTGGTCAATGAGAAAATTATTCCCAACAAGCATTTAGGTAAAAATGCACTTTCATATAAATACTTGAATACATTCAAGAAAAGTATTGCTAATAAAAACAAATAAAAACATCTACATAAAAACGCAATACATTTAGTAGTCAGGCGAGGTAGCTGCGGGGTAGAGGTTTAGGTTTCTTATTATGGGGTCCCGATTTCGAGTCTCGCTAAATTCAGCCAGTCTGATCAGTCGTAGACGACGAAACACGTGTCAGTGGATAATTATATTTTAAAAATAATATATATATATATATATATATATATACATATATATATATATATATACTAGCACAAGTACCCGTCGTTGACTGGGTTCAAAAACAGCCTACAGAAAATGTCCCTGATTTATGAAAGTATGATGATAGGTTATGAAAAGGAAGGGTTGTAACGTGATAGCTTCGAATTTGGGGGCATCAAAACCAAAGCAAAATATAATAAAAGTAAAAATAAGATAGATAAACGCCATAATTTATTATACCATACCTGTTCACACTGAAACACTTATCACAATATTCTGTGGATCTATGTTAAAAAACCTTGTTAAACTCTGTGACATTTCCATTCTATGGAGGTCAGGCGCGAACGAACACCCCATAATTTTATTATACTATATTTCTTCAAACTGAAACATAATTATTAAAGAATACCTACGCAGAATGATATGAAAAGTCTTTATTAAAGTGTGTGCCTATTTCCATTCTATGGAGGCCAGGCGCGAACGCAGACCCCACAATTTTATCATACCATCCCTATTTAAGTTAAAACATACTTATCAAAGTATTATTATGTACATCTATATCATATTTTTTTTTTTTAATTTTTAATTTTTTTATTTCCATGCTTTGTGGACCAGGCGCGAACTCAGATGCCGCAATTATAATGAACCACCGTTCTACAGCATCAAACATACCCATTCCTGTGTCTCGATACATCTTCTATAATTATATGTAATCAGTTTTTTAAAATAGTCAACCATATAGGAGCCTATTCGTGACCACACACACACACACACACACACACACACACACACACACATTTAGCTTTATATATATATATATATATATATATATTATATATTTTATTTAAATTTCAACAAGTCCTGCTAGTAATTATCATTGTTGTTGTTCTTCTTCTTCTTATTATTATTATTAGTAGTAGTAGTAGTAGTAGTAGTAGTAGTAGTAGTAGTAGTAGTATTTTGCGCCTCAAAGGAGCTTTCACACATGTTAAACGATTTCTGCTTGAGAAAAACCTATGGTGTTCCCTGGAAACTGAGTGACAGATATAAAAAACTCCCACCTTTTTCGATAACAGTTGCATTAGAAATGGATTCGGGTTATCGCAACAGTCTCTTTCCATTTATATCTCGCTACCAGTTAATAAGTCTCCCCAAGGTACCAGTTCTCTTGGTAATTGTCTAGCGTTCTCTCCTCAGTCTTTTCATCCTCTTTGGCCCTTCTCGACCATTTGGCATCATTCTTTTGAGGGAGATGGTAATTAGATAATTGGAATGTGGATGGAGAACTTAGAGATATGCAGTTTCAATGTTTTTTGTTCCATGTAGCGTTTCGTGTTTTGTCTCTGCAGTAACTCATCACCCCGTGCATATGGTTCATGTATTAGTATCCGCATTCAAGGGTTTTCTACTATTTCAGCTGTTTTTATTATTTTTATTCGTTGTATCTTTCCAGCGGGTCGTCTGATTCCAATTTCTCTTATTTTCTTCTCAAAGTTTTTCGGAATTGTCCCTGGTGTTCCTACTATTATAGTGACCATCTTGATGTTTTTCCATCATTCATATGCCTTTCAGCTCTCTGGCTAGCTTTGTGTATTTGCTGTGTTTCTTCTTTTCTTGGATATTCTCCCTGCGGTCAGCTGGTCCAGCAAAGTCTACGATTTGGCAGGACTTTTCTTTCCTTTTAATTATTACGACATCCAGTCTTCTTGTTTGGATGGGTTTATCCGTTTGTATGTCCATGTTCCAGAAGATTTTGTGATTCTAGTTTTCAATTACTGTTGCTGGCTTCTGCTTGTACCATTTGCCTGTGCGTTCGAGATGTAGTTGTTTGCACAGTTCCCAGTGTACTGCCCTTCTAACTTGGTCGTGCCTGTTCTTGTATTCTTTTTGTGCTAATTTGCTACATTCACTTACTATATGGTGTATCGTTTCGTCTCTTTGTCCACAGAGTCTGCATTGGCTGCTTCTTGTTTTGTCGATCTTTGCTTCGATGTGGTTAGTTCGTGTCGGGTTATCTTGTGCTGAAGTTATTAGGGATTCAGTTTCCCGGTTAACGTGTCCTTTTCGCATCCATGTCCAAGTGTTTTCATTAATCTCATCATTTGTCATCCTTATAAATCTTCTGTGTAGTTGTTTCACTTCCCATTTTTCTTTCGTATTTTATCCTTTGTTCCTCTGTTTTCGGTTTTATTGATTATTTCAATGTCTCTCGCTTTCATGAATATGTATTTAGTGTTTTGTGTTATGTTTTTCCTAGTTATTTTTTTGGTTTTATTCACACAGTCTTCTTTAAAGACCAGTGCACTCCCACCGCCTTTACTTTTCACGTAGAGTCGGTCAACCTCGTCCATCGAGTTTAGTGCGTTGTGCATGGTCATGAGTTTCCTGATTTTCTGATCGAGCTGTCTTAGTTCTTCTTTAGTTCACCCTATGCACAGTCCTTAGTATCTTACTAGTGATACTGCACATATATTTATACATTTTATAAGGTTTCTGCTATATAATTCAGTTTCCAGAAGTTTTACTGTTTCTCTTGGGGTATTCTTCTCCAATTGGCTCTTTCATTGGAATTATTATTATCATTATTATTATTATTATTATTATTATTATTATTATTATTATTATTATTATTATTGTTGTTGTTGTTGTTGTTAATTCTTATTATTATAATTATAATATTTTTTTACTAATATTATTAATAATAATAATATTGTTATTATTATATTTATTTTGTTATAATTATCAGTTTAATTATTACTACTAATATAGTAATTATTATTTTTGTTATTTAATATTATTAATATTATAATTCTAAATATTATTTTAATTATTATTATTTTTATTATTTTGACCATTTTTCTGTGGTTATTATTATTGGTATTTATAATTTTTGTTATTATTATTGTTATTATTGCTATGTATCATTTTATTCTATTATTATTTTATTATTATTATTATTATTATTATTATTATTATTATTATTATTATAGATGTTTCAAAACATAAGATCTCGAAATAAAATTATTTAATTTTTATTAAATTTTGCTGACGAGTTATATCCTAAAATAATTTGAAAAAGACTTGCCTGGCGAAAACGGATTTCATATGGCAATAAGAATTTGCATATTCTTTATTCCCTATTCGAATCGTTATTTTTATTTCGTCGCCATTTATTCGAAGATGAACTTTCCGTGCGTTCTCATGCAATCATAATCGGCCTTTTCACCGTCAGTTCGCGAATATGGCTATATTCAATTTTCTGTGTTGGCAAAAGTCCCAATGGAATGTGACAAGCATACATGCTTTTATTTCAAATCCTTTTCTAATTTCTCAAAAGAAAGCATGTCGCAACACGTTTTCTGAATATAGATATCGTTTTATGCAAATAATTATGTTTCATATTCCGAGTTAAATCCATCAGAGAGACTAAAGACACATCAGCTTGAACCATAAAAACACTAGTGAAAAATAGATCTGAAGAATATTGTGTCACTGAAATTAAAATCTTGCAATCCATCGAGAAATCCATTATAGAGTACTGCAATATAGTTAGGAATTACCAAAATTATCAAACCACAATGGTTTATTCTACAAATAAAGACACGGTTAAATTTTTTGCCCAACGGTTTGATCTGAACCCAACTTTGAACTCTGTAAGCAATTTTTTTTCAGAGTTTCTCAATACGGACAACAACGTGAATACATTTTTGTTGCAGACTGTTATCTTCCTCTTAATAGGAATTATTGTTTCGGCGAACTTATCCTCTAGCCCTTTTCACGTAGTTACCTACGACGAGATAAAGGTGCTAAATCTTGTAGATGTATCTCTAGTAATTACTGCCTTTCATAATTAGTGTTGTTGTTGTTGTTGTTGTCTACGTTTTGGGCCGGATAAATCTGATTGCTTTGAGCAGTATCGAAATCGTAATATTTTTCGACAATGCTCCCATTAAACCGTAAAGACGCAATGCCTTTAGCAACTGCCCTCACAAGTTGCGAAAAATTAATACACAAATTATGAACTCTCATCTCAAATTATTCCAAATAATAAAATAAAATAATACATAAGGACAAAAATGTATTCTAAACTATGCGAAAGAAACAAGATTATAGGTCCACCGTTTTATACTTGAGCTTATATTTCTGCTTTCCACACATGAAATCTCCAATGAAATCGTCGTTGGTTTAGCTGTATTTTTTTTATAAAATCATGATCTAATCCATACAACGGGAGAAACCGAATACCCACACTTGAAAGCTAACGACAACTTTGTGGTGGAAAAATATACGTTCACAAGTAATTCTATTAAGCAAAGTTTCTACGTTTTAACAAAAGAAGCATTTATAGCCATATATCGTCGTGGCAGATAGCACTTCCCGAGAACCCAACACTTCTTTCGGAAATTCTCAAGGAAAATAAGATAGAATAAGTACCAATAAGTCTTTTATAAAGATAGGCTTCTTCAATCTGGCTAGAAACTTGTCACATCTGACAGTGACCTAGATTTAAGTATGAGGATCCTTTTGTCCTATATGAATTATTTACGCTGCATGAAGTGAACCAGTCTGTAGCCTCTCATTTTTTTATTATGTACAAAATAACAGTAACTAAATATATACTACTCTCTATTAATGTTTATTTTCTGTCGATTTGTTGCAGTGTTTAATTCGTTTAATAATTTTACAAGTACTTACATAGAATGCGCTTCAATTAAACTATTGCTTTTGTAGACCATCAATGTAAATAGTCTCAACCTACCAGACTACCCAAGAAATAATAAAGCGTTAGTGCAGAGGTCTCTAGATGCGAAAAATGTTCTATTATAATACAAAGTGGCACGATAAATTTTTCGCTCTAATAAAACAACGCGACAGATTTATTTTTAAACATTTATTAAAAATCTCAATTGCGGTAACTTGATTATGTAATAGAGTAGACATCTATTCACTGAAAACGCCTTCTGCCTCAACTACCGACTAGTTTTCGTGCTGTGGGATGTCACGTTGGAGATGCTCTCGGCGTATGACCAAACAATTTAATCTAGCGGGCTCAGGTTGAGGGAGGAGGAGGCAGTGAGAGAAGGGTTCAAAGTCGTAGCACTCCTTCTAAATCCATATTTGGTTCTCTTTGGACTTGTAAGCCGACGCCGAGTCTTGCTGCAACTCTCAGGGTCTGCCAGCGGCTACCTTATTGTACCAGAGGATCACCAAACTCTTTAGCACATCCAGGTATACTTTGCTGATGACTTTCAAACCGACTTCGATGATGTGAGGTGGCATGAAGTTGCCCTCACTTGAAACCACACCAAAGACTACAATCATAACCGGTAACTTCGTTGAGCTATGCCCCCAAGTGTAGAACGGCCCGGATTTGAATTTTGAAGGGTACTTGCAATGGTCATGCTGTAATAATTGTGATCGGTAGAGAGCATGAGTTGTACAGCGGCGCATCCCCGATCTCGCTCGTTGAACATTGTCATTTCCGGACATTATAAAAGTTTCCTATCGCTCTTGGGATATGAGAACAACTGGCAAACCAGTAGACTGTTTGTACAAAAAAATACCCCCAATTTTCATGGGAAAAAATGGAATCATGTCGTCTTTTCGAGGGCGACAATTTTTATCGCTTTACCTATAGATTCTGTTCTCGAAATGATTATCTTTGGAATTTAGCCCCTATTCCCTGTTCCCTTGACTTTACCAATCTTGCATAAATTTGTATGTAATGTGAACAAACTAACTCGCTTCTCATGTTCCCCCATTAATCTGGCTCCTATCACAATATCCTATTACGTTTTCATGCAAAGATGCATGGTTTGACGTGGACAAAAGAAAAGTCAAATCATTATAGAATGTTTAATGTTTCCCTCTCTGCCTATATGTATCTGGTATCTCTTTGTTCTACCGTTATCAGTTTCTATTGTGTCTCTGTCCTTATCTTGTTCTCTGTTGTCCTAGCTTTAATAGAAAAATAAAATAAAACCAAAAGTAGAAATAAAAACTTAAAGCAAATAAAAAATTAATTAATATAAAAAGATTTATATCATAAAAAAGGAGAAGCGGATAAATAGGAAAAAATATTAAGATCGAAAGACGCGTGTAATCTAAAACGTTTTGACGTCATGACGAAAATATTTGAATGACGATTCAATCTTTTTTAAGTATGTCGTGCGCATCTTTTTATTTTTTTATTTTCCAGCCACGTATTTTGTACTGAGTGAACCGAAATCAATCTGCAATTTAGTAGCATTTTTCCAAATGTGTTTTGTAATTATACTAGAACAGAATATATATATATATATATATATATATATATATAAATGGGTGTATGTGTGTGTGTTGGTGTGTGTGGGGGGGTGGACCAGAGTGATCTCAGTAAACTAAAATAATTCCACCAGCAAAAGCTTTGAGATATAATAAACATCAAATGTTTTAACTATGTAATTTACACAAGGGCTCTTAAGAGCGCAAACAGCTACAGCTTTGAGGCCATCATCATAAGGCGCGGCTCCGTTGGTTGTGGCATATACTCAGAATGGATAAGAACAGGCCCCCTTGACACTGTCCTCAGAGCAAGCTGGAGAAAAATAAGTCATCGATCACTCTCTTCAACGATACAAAGACTCAACTAAAACCACTCTGAAAAACGGTAGATTTTTACATTTCCACCTTGGGAAAATAACAGCACTGGAACTTATAGTGCCGATCCATCATATCTGGCACCTAACAATATACAACACAATCTATAAAACTGGTTGATGTTTAGAGCCAAGCCAGAAAAAAAAAACGAGCAATTCAGCCCGGCTCTCGGCCAACATTTGAATGTCTTCTCTGCCTACACAGATTCTACGCCCAGGTAGGTCTGAAAAGTCATCTGCGAGCCAAACACGAACTGAAAAGATAATTGCAATTCTCGAATATGAAAAATCACCCAACGACGATACACACACACATACACACACAATCAAAAGAAATATAAAACCTACGTTCTTAGTAGAGTAAAAATAAAACATATTTACGACAGTTTTAATATTTACATTAATTCTGTTTCCCAATCAATGAAGCCAACAACCATTATTCTATTCACTTGCGTTTATTTATCTGACTAGAAATGATAGTAAACTCAATATTAATTTTGATTAGTTATGGAAAAATCTCCACTTGGCATTAAGTAAATTAAATCAAAGGAAGTATTCTAAGTTTGTACTACGTAAGTATTTTGCTAATAGACAGTCTAACAAATTCATAGGTCTTTCAATGTAGTCTTGCTGAAAGAATTATATGACAATTATTAATTTCACAGGTATATAGAGATGAATATTTATACAATCTTATACACAGATATATATATATATATATGTGTGTGTGTGTGTATATATATCAGTAGTTGATATTCTAAATTCAAATATATATTTAAAGTTTTCTTGCATATTTTTTTATATTTTATTTTGTTTTTCACACGTTTCGTTGAATTGCATACGAGCATGAAACAACTCAGCAGAGATAGTTTTCTCAGAAAAATCCAACAGTATGATAATCTCTCTATATATATACATACACACATATATATATATATATATATATATATATATATATATATATATATATATATATATATATATATATATATTATGCGTTTATATGTGCGTGTGTCTTTTTCTGTGTCTGTGCACGTGGGAACATACACATATAGCTAACGCATAAATAAATAATTAAGCACGCACTTAAAAACATATGCCTATAAAAAAATATATACATACACATACACACAAACATATACAAATAAATATACATATACGCACACGCACACACGTAAATGTACATATGTATATATAAATACAAGTTTATATAATTTATATACAGTTTCATATATATGTGTGTGCATGTATGTATTTATCTAAATTTATATATCTATATCTATATTTATATCTACCTATCTATAAATATATATATATAAGTGCGTGTGTGCGTGTGTGTATGTGTGTGTAATAAAATATAAAAATAAAAGTGGCTATGCAACAATCTCTGTAAACTTATTGAAGGCACCTCGTACCTATGCTTCCACGTATATATATATATATATATATATATATATATATATATATATATATATATATATATATATATATGCAGAGTGACAGAGGGAGGGGTGATATTCGTATATATGATGCAGAAGAAAGAAAAAGATTTGAATATAAATTGTTGGTCGCATTAAAGAAAAAATTAAATATCATTCTTTTCTTTTACTTGCTGAATATTATATTATTATATTGCTGTTGTTTTAATCTTTTACTGAATAGGAAATCAAAGATCTTTTCATATTGGAATAATCTATCACGATGCAGACAAAACAAAGATAACATATTGTCAGGCACAAATGTAATAAACGTCAGTACTCTTTGCTATTGAGGCAAAAAAACAATAACAATATTATCAAAGTCTGTCGAACTTAGTTTTTCGAAAAAAAAAGAATTTAAAATCTCGTTATAAAAATACATGAAAAACAAGATACGTTCTACTTTATATACACGAATACGATATATAATAATATGATAATACTTTTAATACTTGATTTTACAAAGGAAGATAAAAAGAGTATGAAAAAAAATTGAAAAGTGTAAACTGCGTCTGAAAGATGAAACGATAAAATTGAGCACATTTATAAATTGTTTCTGATAAAAATAATATGTAAATGGATTAGTCATGTTTCAATTTAGACTAGAGACCAAACTGAGTTTTATAGTATGAAAATAACATGGCTTGTGTTGGACGTCAAAAGAAATATCAAATCTTTATATAAACAGCACAAAATAAAGAAATCATTTCAATAGTTTCCTCAAATTAATCTCATATATAGTTGTGTATATGTATGTGTTTATCTAAATTTAAATATATATATGTGTGTGTGTGTGTGTGTGTGTAGTTATTTTTTACTATAATAATTAAATACCTACAGACACTAGTGTTTCATCCTTTCGGGAATCTTCAGCGCTGGGTATCACGATTAACACCAGTCGACAGATTCGAACTCGGCAACACCAGCCATCTTTGGCTCGATTAGCAAAACCGTATCCAATCGGCTACCATGAACCGCGTGAAATAACTTTGAATTTAAACATTTTAATTTTTAATGTTCTTTACGTTCTTTGATATATATATATATATATATATATATATATATATATATATATATATATATATAAGTGATTCTGTTCAGTCTCAAGAGATAATGGACAAGATGCATAAGTAACTGTGAGGCAAGGGTCAGAAAATCTCAGTACATGTCTCCTTAATCAGCACCGCTTAGGTTTAATGGCAAAAAGAGGTTGAAGATGGCCCGAAAACAATGCCGAGATAAGCGGGGAGCACGTCAACACTTAAAATTCCAAATGCTCACTGACTTTAAGAAGGAGAGAGGCATCCACCCACAGACTGTTCGCTGCATAACATCCATTAAGTGCGGCTAGCCTAGCAACTACCTTAAGCCAGTATTGGAACTAACTCGTCTGCGCTTCTAACCGTTACGACATTTGGCTGCTGCTAAGATGGTATGTGAAATTACAATGAGCATATCTTGCCAAACGCCAAAGCTCTATTTGTTAACACAAAGAGCAATTGCTTTAAACGCTCGAAGCATTTTGTCATTTCGCTCCTTAATATACTCAAACCAAGATATAACGCATTTATAGTCATCCACAGACATACTGTTTTGCAATGTCACAACTCAGGCGGCTATGTTTAGATTATCACACTCACTATGTATATATCAGGTTGACAGGAAAGTTCTAGCGGTTTTTAACTTTTCATTTTAGATGATCGTATCTCGCTTCAAACAAAAATCTATTAGTCGAAAAAGGCACCGTAGAAAACACGTTTCTCAACGCAAAACAAGTGTATTTGTGCCCATAAAGTAAAAATCCTGCTTTCTGATGGCGATTGAGTTGCATAAGGCGTTTTTGATATCGCGTAGGTTTTTGAAAGCTTTTTGTTCAACTTCTTCAGGGTCGGTTTGGCAACGTGTGGCAGACATTGTCATGGGCTTTTTCTGTTGACTAAGGCTGGGTGTTGTTTCCTTGGTTCTGGTGCATTTCATCCATTTTGTGGCGGTATATATTCGTCGTAATTGTTTCGCCTGCATTCCAAAAACTTTAGTAGATGAGAACGATCGCAAATCACTAAACAATCGGCATTATCTTATTTTGGTGCAACACTGGCTTCGGGGAGTGTCGTGGAGTTTCGTCGGAGTCAAATAACTGAGCTGAGTATCGCCGATTATCATAAAAATCCCACTTTACATCGCAAGTCATAACCATGTCAGAAACGTGTCGTTCTTGTTAAGTAAAGAAGGGAAAAATGACACAACAGCGTTTTCTTTCCTTTTTTTTTTTTTTTTTTTGCTGTCGTTCAATTTGTGAGGAAGCCATTGATCAAGTTTTTTGTCTTTCCAATCCTCTCACAGACGTTCTCAGAAAGTTGTGCGTGAATTAGCTTCGACTAATGTGCTTTGCATTCAGTAATGGTTCCTGGACAAAAGGTTTCGTTTATATCGCGAATTTTTGCAGCAACCGTTCGGCCTAGTTTGAATAGAAATGAGAAAATTATGCGAATTCGCGTTTTTCCATCTTGTATTCAACTTTCTCGAAAGAAAACACAATTGTTTTAAAATGATTATAATCTAAACTATTAGATAGAGCGAAAAAGCTCTTTAAAATTATATATAAATTAAGTTATTATAAAGAAAACTGATTTGAAAATACATTTGAAATGAAAATTTAAAATTCCGCAGGCATTTCGTTTTCAGTATTATATATATATATATATATATATACATGACTATTTCATTTAATCACATAAATAAATATACGAAAGTATAATTTTATGTGTAAACTTTAAGTATTTATTTCAATAGTGCCCAATACATAGGCAGACTTAGGTAGTAAGTTATAAAAATATATATGGCAATTAAGGTACACAGAATATTCTGCGTTTAATCCACGGTAGAATTCGTCAGGGTTATGCGTTAAGGTGTGGTTGTCTCGCGTTTTTATATACGCCCATTCTACTGAGGTTTTAATGAGCCAATCAGCTTCATAGTTTCCACCGCCCCCTTCTTAATAAGCCATTGGGCTATTACTTACAGGACAAAGGCCCAGTTTACCTTTGGTTCAGCCCTTCCTTTGTGTGTGCTTTTTTAGCTGGAAGCGTAGATATCTAGTGATCTGGCCTATTTTAAACCTCTATTCCCTCTAACCATTTTAACATGCCTGGTTATCTCCCACTCTGCCTTAAGGACTCGGACAGACATATGCCTGGGCTTGGAGTCTACATTCGTAACACCCTCCCCCTGACTAGAGAAATAAATCTAGAATCAGACGATAAGGCCTTTATGTGCTTCAGACTAAATAGCAACATAATATTAGCTTCTTGTATTTTCTCTACCGCTCTCCCTCAACCCAGGACTGTACCCCATTAGACAAAGTCTCTGACAGCATAGATATAGCACTCTCTCTCTCGATATTAGTGCACAAAAACATGTATTTGGTTACTTCAGTGTCCACCTCAGAAACTGGCTTAGATTCTCTAAGTACACAGACGTAGCTGGTAGCCCAACACATAGCTTCTCTATATCCCATTCACTATCTCAGACGGTTACATTTCCGACACGTTTCTCAAACCAGCACGATCAACATGCCTCATTTCTAGATCTATTTCTGACAACAGTTCCCGACGATTGTACAACAAATGTCCACCGCCCACTCGGGAATGCTGATAACTCCCTAAATTCTCACCCTAAACCTGAAGACCCACTACTCAAAACAACAAGGTATTACAAAATCGCTGATTGGGAAGTCATCAGGGAACTCATCAGAGTTGCCCCATGGTAAAATATCTGTTCTCTTCTAGCCGAACAGTGCTCAGATTAGACCACTGAATGGTTCAAAACTGCAATTGAAGCGCATGTTCCCACACGGTAATTCTATTGCTAGTCCCACTCTCGCCAATGGGTTACCAGCTTATGCAGCTGCCATTGCTCAAAGGCAGCATTCATACTGCAGAATCAACTAACATAAGTCCAGTTCAAACAGACAGAAGTATATAGAATCTAGAAATAATTGTAAGAAAGTAACAGCGACAGCTAAGACGGATTACATTGAAATCACCAGAAAACGCATCGAAGCACAGAAATTAGGAACCCGTGAGTTTTGGAAAATCTACAACAGTGTAGTCAATAATGGGCAGTCAACGATTTCCCCACTATCAAACAATCATGACGTTGCTTGCACGGCAACCGACAAGGTTTACCTGTTTGGCAGTAGGTGTGCCTCAAACTCCACACTGGACCCGGCACACCACTCCCTCCACGACTTTTCTTTGTTGATAGACATTACACTAGACGATTTGAAAATCACCCCTTCTCAGGTGCATGGTATCATAAAAAACCTAGACACCTCAAAAGCATGTGGACCAGATCTCATCCCAGCTGTGCTATAAAAAAATGCGCGACTGATGTTGCACAGTTCTCTCCAAACTTTACAATAATTGCCTTAACGAATATTGGTTTTCCAACTCCTGGAAAACCGTTTCTGTCGTACCAGTCTTCAAGAATTCTGGTGAAAGAACTGACCCCCTAAATTATCGCCCCATTAACCCGTTAGCAAGCCCGTTCAACAGCAGATAGCTTAACTGTAGTCTCTGTTTCGGAGATGGGTATATTTGCCGAGGACACCACTCTCTATAACAGGCATGAGGGGAAAACGAATGAACAGATATCTAAGGAAATTACAGAAACACTAGAGGATTATATTCAATCGGTAGTGGAATGGGGACAAAAATAGATGGTCACATTCAATGCTGCCAAGACTGAGCTTGTTTCCTTCAATAACTACAAGAAGCCTTCTCTACCACCAATAGCAATGGCCAAGCACACATTGCGTAAAAGTACTTCCTTTAAACTCCTCGGCCTAATGTTTACAAAAAATATGAACTGGAATATATATATATTGAGAGCATTGCCAAGTCTGCTGCAAAGAAGGTAGGCTGTCTCTACCGTGCTAGAAAATTACTTTCGCCTGAAAGTATCATGTACCTCTATAAGGCCACCATTCGCCCATGTATGGAGTACTGTTGTCATATTTGGGCTGATGCATCTGCTGCTTGTTTCTCACTCCTGCGCAGGTTTTAAAAGAGAGTTGCTAACCTGATAGGTCCTGAACTGTCATCTAGGCTTCAGCTTTTGTCTCAACGACGATATATTGCACCTCTCTGCCTGTTCTACAAATACTGTAATGGTGAATGCTCTGACGAACTACAAGCATTTGCATCTCCTCGATGTGACTACCCCGACAAGTAAGTCCCACCCCTTTACAGTAGAGATCCCTAGGTGTAAGAAAGCCTTTTACTCCATTAGTTTCTTCCCCAGAACTGCAAGTCTTTGGAACTCCCTTCCGGGATTCTGCTTTCCCAACTGTACTGATATGCAGAAGTTCAAGTGTAATGTGAACAAACATCTTTCTTTTCATCTCCCTTCATAATGCTTCCGCAAATTATGTCCCCGATAGTAGCTCCCTACTTCACAGGGGCACTGTGCCTTGTTTGGAGTGAAACTTAAATTTTAAACAAAGGTGTAGTTAAATGTGTAGTTTATAATGTTAGTTTATATAATTTATGTATATGTATGTTTATTTTATTTATTTATCTTGCTATTGTTATTGTTAATTTGAAAATTAGTATGTATCGCTATCCTAGACTATAGTTTATTCTACGTACACAGTTGTCGCTGAGAATCGAGTCCAGCTCTGGTTTCGAGTTCGCACATGCAGCCTACCTCCGTGACTGCAGTCACATTCAATTTTCACTACACCTACACTTTAATAGATGTTGGTATTCTTTAATGCATAGAATAGCAAATTTTTCATGAAGGACTAATCTGCAGTGATCGTCTAGGTCTCTACATGTGTTGTCTTGTCTTACGATTTTTTTTTTCGGCTACCGGCGAACGTCCGCTTTCTTTGAGTTCCCAATACTGGTTTGCTACTGTTGTTTTAATTCGGTGTATTTTTTTTTTATTTTTAACGTACTTTTGTGGTTATAATATCGGGTTTTGAAAGCTAAAGAAGTCATACCTACGTAATATTTCTTGTTATTCAGGTTTACTTTCGCATATATTGTGGCCTGGTAAACTAAGCTTTTGGTTAGATATTTATTTTTAAGTGGCGAGATCTACCGTTACATTTATCTTGTTGATTATTAGTATTTTTTTAATTTCTACTGTGGTTGTCGTTGTCCAGAGTTAGTTTATTATTATTTTTATTATTATTATTATTATTGTTGTTGTTGTTGTTGTTGTTGGGTACAAATCACCCTTACTTCAGAAGTAAGTGGAATCAACCAGTCCAGTGCTTTTAGAGACTAAATGAAAACATTCATACTACGTTTAACCGCGTGCTACGAACACTTTCCTCTCGTACCACTTTAGTGGCTCCTGTATTCTTTATGATAAATGCATATTATATTTTATACACTTTACACTACTTGTTGTTTCTTTCATCTATGAGCTCTAGAACGGGTCTACAACAACTTGCTGACGAGGATAATTCAAGAACTTCCCGGATTAATCTACAACAATTGCTTACAACAACTGAATGACGCATATTCAAGCAAGGACTCACTCTAAAAAAACAGCAATTTGAAAACAACAGTTGACGACCAAAAGGATTCAAGAAAAAAGAACACACGCGGATATTCGAAATAATTTTTCCTACACTCGGGGGAAATTCGAAACTTCAAAGGTATTTATTTTTCAAAAGTTCGGTAAAGAACGGGATAAAGTACAACAATTCTTGCCGAAAAAAAGATTTACAAAAGACGTCGTCCAAGCCTTATCTTGCTGTTAGAAAAGCTACTAAAAGCCTAAACTACGAGTTGAAACAGAATTCCTAAGAAAAATTGCGTGGAGAATTATTACTGCTGAATTAGCGAGACCAAGTTTCAGTAAGTACAAAAAAACACTGTTTTCGCATCTCTATAGATATGTTACAAAACTCCAACGATTTTTACATGGTCGTAAATTTAAATTACAAACTGACCATAAACCGCTTATAACCATCTTTGGTCCCAACAAAATTATGTCAACTTACACAACCAACACACTGCAAAGATGGGGTATGATCCTACTGAATTACGATTTCAGTATGGAATTACTTACATCTGCGAAGTTAAGTCCCGCAGACGGATTGTCGCGATTCATCCCGAAATCAAAGCAACCGTTGGAAGACACAGTAATAGAAGCACTACAAAGTGAAAAGGACTATAAACAAATACTATAATACGATCAAGGAACTACCAGTCACTTTGGAAGATATAATAAGGGAGTCTGAAGAAGATAGTTTCATCAAAGAAATGAAACAAAAAATGCAATCGGATGAATCGGCAGAGGAAGCTTATTCCATGTACAATGAGGTACTGTTATACGGAGAAGGAGTAGTTATCCCAGCTACACTACAAAAAAAACTAAAGGATTTCCATACGGGACACTCTGGGGCTACGCGATGTAAGAGCCTCATGAGGTCCTACGTGTACTGGAAGAGTACGGAATCTGATATAGAAAGGTAAAGTCGTGTAAGGGATGCGCATTTGGCTACTAAAGCGCCCCAATATAATTTAGCTCATTGCCTAAAGCGGACCACCCATGGAAAATAATACACGTAGATTACGCAGGCCCACTGGATGGAAACTATTATTTAATAGCAGTAGACAGTTTTTCAAAATGGCTTGAGTTATTTCGATGTAAAGTCCAACGAATGAGTTTACAATCAGTGCTTTTTCACGAATTGTTCGCTAGGTTTTGTATGGTTTATTGTCTAGTGTCAGAAAATGGAACACACAATTTACTTCAGCAGATTTTAAAACCTTCTCCCAAGATTTCCAGGTAAACCACATAACGACGCCAACTTATCATCCACGATCGAACGGTCTGGCAAGGAGGTTTGCAGACACGCTGAAGCCCTCAAGAAGACTAAAGGAACGCCACGGACCCAATAAAATCAATCCCAGGAAAAAGAGCTATATGATCATCCAAATCACCCATATTTCAGAAATAATTGGAATCAACCAGTCCTATGAATATACCTGGTTCCAGAGACTAAATGGAGACATTCATACGATGTTTAACCGTATGCTGCAAACACGTTCCTCTCATATCACTTTAGTGGCTCCTGTATTCTTTATGATAAATACATAATATTAAATACATATATTTTATACATTTTACACTACTTGTGGTTTCTTTCATTTATGACCTCTAGCACGTGTCTACAACAATTATTTCTACTAGTTACATATGTGTTCTTTGTGTTGGTTTTATTTTTTGTCACGATGTCCAATTTTTTTATTGTTTATTTTGTTGTATTTAAATAGCTTTAATTAAATATTTTGTTTATTATGTGCTTTAATTATCATCTCTTAATTTCGCAGCAGCTCTATGATAACTTTATGTCATCTTTATTGAAGATTTTGTGCAAGGGATTGGTAACGGGAAAGTGCTTTTCGATGAGATCTAGAAATGTCTTACCAAGTTTTTTTAAACATTGATTGTATGGCGCCGTATACCAGATTATATTTCTTTTTCTTCTATTTTTAATTTTATTGTTATTGGTGTTTTGTTGCTTATATTTGAATTGAATATTTTGGTATCCACTATTTTTAGGGCTGTTTCGTGATAATAATTGACCTGGTAAATACATTTTAATCGCTTGAGTTATTGCTGAGTCTACTTACGACTGAGTTAGGAATCTGTTTAATAATTTATGGTGGGTGATTGGAGTTAAGGTTTACGTATATTGAATTGGCGTTATCTTTTTAAGTTGGGCTCATATGTGTTTTTATCTAAATTTAACGTGAGGACCAGGAAATTTGTCGTTTTTATGTTAATAAAAACTATAAACTAACACAAAGAACACATATGTAACTAGTAGAAATAAAAATAATTCTGATTTCGTTTATCAACGTCTCTCTGGAAAGGGATGATATTCATTTCCAGATGATTTCCCCCAATCCCGGCTCCAAACCAGGAGCTTCAAAGATCAAGGTGTTTTCTAAGGATGTTGGTGGTACCTACAATAGCAGGGAGGCCGCCTAAAAGATTGGGGATTTGTAGTTTTCTCAATTGTCCTTCCAGGCGACTGGATACCACTCCTAGTGTACCAACTACGACCGGGATTATTTGTGTTTTAACCCCGTGGTGTATACGCCTTATCTCCAAGGCCAATGGAGCATAATTGCTCCACCTCTTATTCTCCTTCTCTATCCCATTCCTGCCCCGGCGTACTGAAAAGTCTATAATCTGCAGTTTTTTTAGACTTTGTCACTGACGACCAAATCCGGACGATTATGTTCCAATTGCTTGGTTGTTCTGACACTTTTGTCCGGCCATACCTCTACCTTTCCATCCTCACTTGTTCTTATTCTATCAGGCACCTCCTTAAACCATTTTACAGCACACTTAACCGCAACCCTCTTACACACCTCCCAATATATCCGGAGACTAATGCGATCGTGTCTTTTGTGGTACTCTCTCTCTCTCTCTCTCTCTCTCTCTCTCTCTGGGCCAGTCCACTACACCCTGTTGCAAGGTGCGCAATTGACTCTGAGGTCCTACCACAAATCCGGCATTCTGCAGCAACTTCCTCTCCTAGAACCACTTTTTTGAACAATCGTGTCCCTAATGCCTGACCTTGTGCTGCACAAACAAAACCTTCAGTACTCTTAGCCAGATACCCAGCTCTAAGCCATGGCATGATCTTTCATCAGCCACTTCTGCTATATTTTGGAAGAACCTTTCATGCATTTTCTTCCTAGCCGGTTTCTCTGCCCTTTATCGATCCATACATTTCACATAATCAGCCTTCGTCTCACATACCTCCACTTCATTAGCCACAACCTTAAGCATCCACTCCTCACTTCTAACCATATGCTCCCTCAACGATCATTGCTAAAACTTTTCTTGTTTTGATAACCATGGTATGTAAATCCTTGTCACACCATTCTAAAATTCCCGCACTATATCTCAAAACACTGACTGCCCATGCATTCACTGCTTTCATTAGGTGTCCTTCATACAGTCTTGACTTTGCAATTAATTTCACTTTTTTAAGATACTCCTTCCTGACTTTCTCCTTCATTTCTCTGTTCATGATGCCTACACACTCCAACACTCCCGAATGATTATACTCTGTATCTACTATTTCTTTCATTATTTCTAATAATAATAATAATAATAATAATAATAATAATAATAATAATAATAATAATAATAATAAACCAACTCTGGACAACGACAACCATAGTGGAAATAAAATAAAAAATACTAATAATGAACAAGATAAATGCAACTGTGCATCCGGCACACTTTACCCACTTCAAAATAAATGTCTAACCAAAAGCATAGTTTACCAGGCCACGACAGAAACCCCGAATAACAAGAAAAATTACGTAGGGATGAATTCCTTAAATTTCCAACCCCGATATTATGATCACAAAATATGTTAAAAAAATTTTAAAAACCACCAAATGAAAACAACACTAGCAAAGAAATACTGAGAACTCTAAGAAAGCGGACGTTCACCGGTAGTCGAATGGAAAATAGTAAGACAAGCAAACACATGTAGAGACCTAGACGATCTATGTAGATTAGTCCTTCATGAAAAATTTGCTATCCTATACTTCAGAGAACCCCAACATCTATTAAAGTGCAGGAGAGATAGAGCGAACAACTGTGTACGCAGGATAAAGTATACTCTAGGATAGTGATACAAAATAATTTAAAAATTAACAATAACAATAGAAAATAAATGAATAAAATAAACATACATATGCATGAACTATTTATAGATAGAAAGATAGATAGATAGATAGATAGATAAATATAGATGTAAATATAGATATAGATTAACTAAACACAGTTAACTACACCTAGCAAGCGGTGGAAACTAAGAAGCTTATTAGCTAACTAAAAAAAATAGATTGAGCGAATATAAAACGCGAGACAATCACAACTCTAAGCATAAGCCTGACGAATCTTAGCGTGGATGAAACGCGGAATATTCTGTGTAGTTTAAATGTCATATATATTTTTATAACTTACTATATATGTTTATATATATAGTAGGATAGGTATATATATATATATATATATATATATATATATATATATATATATATTAATGTGAGCTATACCATTTCCACAGTCAAACAACGCTACACCTTACACAACCCACAAAATTTGCAACTGTGGGTCCTAGACTCCAGTGTCGTCCTCAGAATATATTCAAACTTACGATTAAAATTGAAAAGTATTAATTGTGTTTATTTTTGTTTCCGTTTTTTTCCCCCACTTGCGCAGATATGTTCTGAAAATTTTACCAGATGAGGACAAAACTCAAATTTTGTACTTTCGGTCACGAACTTTCAAGATTTATGTTAGCTGCGTCTAATATTTACGCCTGTTATATATAAAAATAAGTTTAGTCTGTGTGTTTCTACGAACTCCTAAACGACTGGGC
The DNA here is from genome assembly GCF_053919585.1 of Euprymna scolopes. Classification (NCBI taxonomy): domain Eukaryota; kingdom Metazoa; phylum Mollusca; class Cephalopoda; order Sepiida; family Sepiolidae; genus Euprymna; species Euprymna scolopes. Next base: position 120,658,507 of record NC_136492.1, on the reverse strand, counting down.
CGATTTTTATGAAATGTCACACGAAGGTACATTTTGTGCCTGGCAGTGCTCTTGGATATTTTTTGCATCGGAATGATTTCGTTAAGTAATGATGATCGATAATCGAAAATTCGATGAAAGAAGGAACAGCCGTTTTTAACCAAAGTTAACACCTTTTATAGTCTAACGTCACAAGTGCGTTTAAAAAGTTTTACTGTTACACAAGCTGTTAGATTTCGCATATAAAATCAAAACTAGGTTCCTTGATATGACGTGTGCGCGTTCGAAATGAATGTTTCTGTTTAAAGCACAATTGCACCATATCTTACTTTTTCATTTTAAACTTAAAATCGTGCCATTTTCACCGTATGAGAAAGGGCAGGCGTATGACATCAACATTTGGTTCTTTGATATTACAGGGACGCCTTTGAAATGAATGATTCTGTTTAGAGCACAATTTGAACATAATACGTGAGTTTTTTTTTTCATTTACTACTTTAATTCAAGCAATTATATATAAACATAAATTTATAAAATCAAAAGTAAGTTCTCAACAGTGCAAATAGACTACAATTTATTGGGGACTAAGTCACTGCATAAAGGTATGTACAGCTTTCTCCTAGATCACCGAACTAGAGCAAGTACTCAATGGATTAGATTGAAAAATAGGCGACTTCGCCGATTTAGATAACAATAAAATATGGAAGTGAAAAATATTCGTTTATTATCAATCAATCCCGAGCAACGCTGAGTCTCCCTGCTAGTATATATATATATATATATATATATATATATATATATATATATATATATATTAATTTTTGGTGCATATTTGCCTCCATGTTTTTTCATATTCTTCTTTTATTGCAAATCGATATGGAAAGAGATAGCAAGTTAAATAGATTAGCTCCTCTACACCGATGCATCAACATATGTAAATAAGATAGCTATATTGAATTTACTTATGTCTAAAGAGACCAAATTGAAATGTAACTTATGCTAACTAAAAAATCAAGCAACATTGAAATTGGATTATATTAAAAGTGATCTACTTTAGAAACATATAAGACATTAAAGCCATAAAAATGAGACAAAATATCAATAAGTTGAAAACGATGATAAAACACATACATAAAGTTGGCAATTTTATTACATATTTTTGTAGTTTTACTTGCATTTGTGTATGTATTTCTATTGCCGAATATATACTCGTTATTTCATAGATTTTTCTTCTCCTTCAAATTTCCTCTAGCTCCGTTGCGTGATTTAACTTCCTAAAGAAGTTACAAGAAAAAAAATTTTTCTCAACGAAAAACGAACTAGAAATAATCATTTTTTAAAAAAGCGGGAGAAAAGAGCAATAAACTATACAAATATGAGATCGACTAAACTGTTTACTCCTTCTTACAGCGGCGTTTTTAGAGACATCAACTCTCCGGCAAGTTCTAAAAGTAGGAATGCGAACAAAAATGGCGACATCGGAAATGGACGAGCAGCATGACATTGCCAGGAAATATTTTACCTAATATTATTTTTGTTATAAGCTCGTTTCTCAAATGCTCCTTTTTTACTTTCAGCGTACGTGTGTAACATTTAGCTTCTGGCCTTTTCTTGGCAATGTTATACACACACACACACACACACACACATACACACACACACATATATATATATATTTAAATGTAAGTATATATGTGTATATTTAAATGTATGTATATATATATAAAGAGATAGATTAAAGGTTGTAAATATAGTGTGACTTTATTTACTATTTATATATATAGTTATATAAGTACACTCGTTTATGTCTATTAAGATATTCAGAATTTTCCACGTTCACGCTCGTAAGTAATCGTCAGATAGAAAATTATTCTAGCCAAACGAGTTTTTATAGGGACTAAATGCGGAACCCTCGGTGTAGATTAATTTCCATATAGTTTTACTTATTAGCAAGGTCTGCTTATATATTGAGAACTGCTGAACTTAATCCTGAAATTCAATACATAAAATATTATATGCTATCATAATATGTGGATACATGAAATAATATATATATATATATATATATATATATATATATATATATATATATATATTATCTGGATATATTATCTGGATACATGAAATAATATATATTAATATATACGTATGTGTGTATAAATATTTATACGTACATATATATATATGTATATGCATATATATTAATATAAAATAAAATATAATAATAGGGATCAGTAAGGTATGTACCTGGCTTAAAAGTGATTAACTTACAGCGTCCGTATGTATTAGGTTGGTGCAAAAATAACGATTTTTGATGCATATATATATATATATATATATCTGATAAAAAGCGACATTAGTTTTGCACCAACCTAATATAAAATGGGGAGAAAGAAGAAGTGAGGTGGAGTAATGATACGAAAGTGGGGAATAGGTACAGTTTGATAAGCAGAGTAGAGGGGCGAGTGAAGTGATAGAGGAAAGAGGAGGGATAGGAGCATGGAATTATGTCAGATGAAAGTAGAAAAAGCTGAAGACTCAAATCGAAATAAAAAATGTATGTATAAAAATATAATGAGGTAAAATTTGAATTGAATATAAAAATAACAACGAGAAAAGAAAATAATATGCGAAATGAATAAAAAAAATTGGCAAAAAAACAATAAATATAAGGAGATAATAGGTTGCCAATTTTTATAACATTTAACAACATCTCTACGCGTTTACAAATGTCCATGATAATTGAATCTGGTACAAGCTAAGTTTAAGCTGTTAGGAAACGGTAAAAATTAAATATAAATTCCAAGATCTACCTTTTTGTTATTCTCATATATGAAAAATAGTAACGTGTTCATACCTCCCAGCGCGTTCGAACACATATGAAAGTATACTTACATCCGCGCACAACGACTTATATACCTGAATGCACACACATCACTTCATTCCACCCCATCTCTTAGCTACTCCTTCCAGTAAATAACTGCAGCGAGGAAAATCATAGTAGTCCTAACCAAATATTATTTATTCGTTCTTAACGGTTAAAAGAAAACATGAGTTGCAACAAATGTATCGAGAACATCGCCGTGCTAGAAAGTTACTTATCCGTACCTACACAAAGCCACAATTCGCCCATCTATGGAGTATTGTTGCGATATTTGGTCTGATGCTTCTGCTGCTACTATCTATCTCTTCTAAAGGTTCTAAAGAAAGTCGCCACCCTGGTACGTCCGGCACTGTGTGCTAGGCTTCAACCTTTGTGCCATCTGCCTGTGTTACAAGTATTTTAATGGTGGGTGCTCCGACAAACTACAAACCCCCTTGACATAGATACCCCCGACAAATTCGACAAGCAACAGAATCCCATCCCTACACAGTAGAAATCCCCAAATGCTAGAAAGCCTTCTTCTCTAATAGTTGCTTCCCTAGGACTGTTAGACTTTGGAATTCCCTTCAAGATTCTTACTTCCCTTATTGAACTGACATGCAGAATTCCAGGTGTAATTTGAACAGACACTTTGCTGCTCAACTCCCTACATAGTATCCCTGAAAATTACGTCCCAAATAGTAGCCCATACATCAAAGCGGCAATATGCGCATGTACAAAAGTAATAGCAGGAGTAATACTTTATTCAACGTACCCTGCTTAGATTAACTGCATTGTTTTCAATTTATATTCCTTAGCAAAATAGTGCTCTTTATTCAAAGGAATATGCAAATAAGATAACTTTTATGTAGTTGCTCACACAATCATGGCTGAGTATATCAAGTTCCTTTTAATAATGTTTAAATAAAAAGTAGGTTTTAATATCAATGCCAGAACGAGGAAAACCTCAACTTTATAGATACATAACCACACACACACACATATATATATATATATATATATATATATATATATATATATATATATATATATATATATATATATATATGTGGGGACGTCTGAAAAAAGGGAAAACTGCCGTTTTCTGTGTCAGAATAATTATTGTTTGTTAGTTTATTTATCATTTAAGCTGTTTACATTAAGCGGCTCCATGCTGGATCTATCTTCATAAAAGTAAACTTTTCATCAGAAACTACTTTGCATTAGAAACTATTGCCTATCTTATTTATAATGACAGTAATATGATATCTGCAGTTTTTCACTAGCGTGAACTTTTGCATGATCAAATAATTTTAATTCTAATGCTGTTTCTGCATGAATTATTTCTTGTTATTCGATTTTGTTGCAGTATATATTCTTCTATAATTTTTCAACATACAATATCCACTACTGAAAACACTAATTACATAAGAATTCTGCATTAGACAAAAGTTGGTTATATTTTTTTAAAGATTTCATGAGGGCAAGAGTATATTTTATAAGAAAATCCAGACATAATGAATCACTATCCAATTATTCTTGGAAACTTACATAAAGCCATCAGAATACCAGCTGTATTCTGAAAGTAGTGCATTCTATATTTCAATCCGCCTGAATGGGTCAGAATGAATAACAAATTACATTATTATGGTGACCAAAACTCGCATTAATGATATGAAGGTTTTATCTCGCCATTGCAGATTTTGACGATGTGAGATTCTGATAAAGTAACCCACGTCACGGACGTGCGTCGGAAGCAGAGATGTATCATGAGAATTCTTAACAGAAGTGGATTAATAATTGTGGATTATACGAAGACATCAGAAAAATTGCTTCGTTCTTATAGAACGACTCCCGTATTTGTAGCTGCTCAAGATTTTGTGTTATAACAATAAGAGGGTTTTCTTTTGGAAGCCGAATACACAACTAGTGATTATCGAGATAAACTTGCTCAAATATTCAACTGTTTTCTTGGAAAATCAACATTAAATTTCTTTTTAGAAAAACATACAGATTTTCTTGTTATCTATGCATACGTCTATTATATGTGTAACGATATAGGCATAATGCACTTTCTCTCACTCTTCCTTTTTCTCTCTTTCTCTCTGCTTCTATCTTCCCCCTATCTCTCTCTCTTTATCTCTTTCTCGCTAATAACAAAAATCGTAAAACAAAAAAACAAATAAAAAATACTGGCTATACAAACCAAAAATAATAAACAAACAAAAATAGAGAAATTAAAATGTTAATAAATAACACATAGTAATTCGCTTTCAATTTTTAATATATAAATAACAAAAATTATTTCATTTACTGTTGAGATATTTTCTGCGTCCCTGTTGCAATGTTAGGATTTGAAACACCTGCCATTTAAGAAATAAGATTTTCCACGAAATATAGTATAGAACACAGTCTCACATAATTTTGTAGAAGTTAGACTTTACAAGTACTCCTTGTTATTGACAAAAAAGTTTATTAAACAAATCTCTCTCTCTCTCTATATATATATATATATATATATATGTGTGTGTGTGTGTATACATATTGATATGTCTATCTATCTATCTATCCATCTATATATATATATATATTGATATATATTTTTCAACATGTTACTTCTTTTGTCTTCCTTTGTAAACACCGAGAGAATTATTTCTCTGCATTGTAATAACCTTCTAACACTTTCCCTTACGTGTATATATATATATATATATATATATATATATATATATATATATATATATACTGCGGTCATGAAATGGTATCACATCAGTATTAGCCTAATGATTAGTGATGATTTGGAGATGTAACATGGAAGCCTCAGTCGAGATTATTTGCCATACATATATTTCTAGACAACTTTACACACACACACTAACACACACCATGCAAACACACACACACACACATATATATATATATATATGTATAAGCAATATTCAAAGCAATAATGGCCACAAATTTAGCAAATAACTTCGCAGAAAGAACCTACTCTTAATCAACAGTTTTTAATTTTTGTCACTTTCTTATACATTCGCTTTATGTCTCCTGATTAATAAAAAGCAAATATATATATATATATATATATATATATATATATATATATATATATATGTATATCAGCAAAAGTACCCGTCGTTGACTGGGTTCAAAAACAGCCTACAGAAAATGGACTCTGATTTATGAAAGTATGATAGGTTAGGAAAAGGAAGGGTTGTAACGAGATAGCTTCGAATTTGGGGGTATCAAACCAAAGCAAAATATGATGAAAAAAAATGAAATGGATAAACCCCATAATTTATTATACCATACCTTTTCACACTGAAACACTTATCACAATATTCTGTTATCTACATTAAAAAAACCTTGCTCAACTTTGTGACATATTTCTATTCTATGGAGGTCAGGCGCGAACGAACACCCCATAATTTTATTATACCATATTTCTTCAAACTGGAACATAATTATCAAAGTATATTTACGCAGATAGATATGAAAATCTTTATTAAAGTGTGTGCCTATTTCCATTTATGGAGGTCAGGCGCGAACGTAGCTTTTTATTATACCATCCCTATTTAAGTTAAAACATACTTATCAAAGTAATATTATATACATCTATATCAAAAACACTTGTAAACGTTTTTTTTTTAATTTTTTATTTCCATACTTTGTGGACTAGGCGCGTACGCAGACCCCACAATTTTAATGAATCATCATTATGCCAGATCAAATATACCCACACCTGTCTCTCGATACATCTTCAATCATTATAATTGATCAATTTTCTATAATAGTCAACCATAAAGGAGCCTATTCGTAACCAGACCCACACACAGACGTTCAGCTTTATATATATATATATATATATATATATATATATATATATATATATATATATATATATATTAATTAATGTTAGGACGATTAATCGGAATCAGAAATCGGGAAAACAAACTTTTGTGCGTATCAGAATCTGTATTATAATCGGAAAAAGTTGTGTATCGTTTCCGATGTCCAAATCGATTTCTTTTAATCATTTTTTTCATTTTATCTTCCATTGCTGATAGCAATAACAAAAGCACAAATATATATTTTTATAACTTAAATCTGTAATTAACCTCCTCACTAATGTGTTTTCCGATTGTTCATTAAACATGCGTTTTTACAGAAATTTGGACAAAACAACTTTAAAGTTAAATATTAAGAGATTTATAAAGAATTGGAATCGATAATATTATCGAAATCGGGAATTATATAGGAATTCGATAATTGTATCGGAATTGGGAAAATATTGTGATCGTTCTATCCCTAATATATATATACATATATATATATATATATATATATATATATATATATATATATATATATATATATGCTTGTGTGTGCATCTGTTTGTAATTCATATACGCAATGCACGTGTGTGTCCTCAGCAAAATCTTTGTTGCTATCTTCGACGATCATAACTTATATTTGTCTTATTGAATTTATTTTCTATACACTTTAGATTTGTCGATTCCTTTGTTCTATTTTATGCAGATGCTGAAACACGTTAAAAATATCATCGCTGCTTTAAGAAAGAAACATAATGTTGTATATTCTTTTCCAAATTTGTTTATTCGATTATAAAACAAAGATGGCAGTATACACAATCTTATTGCTTATCGACAAATGCCGGGTTCGATTCTTCTAATCTTTTTATCAATAACAACGCGTTAACGCCCAAACACTCTTCCGGATATATTTGTATGTTAAGTTTAAATATGGCCTGTTTATTATATATTGTCTTCATTTTGTATTTATCTGTTATTTAACACGACACAGCCAAATGAGTTCACTTTGGCGATAGAAAGGCGGTGGTATTATTTAGGTTATTTTACCTACTATTTTCATCAATACTTTTTCAGGTGAGCGCTATCGTACTCGGGGATCTTATAACGATCACAGAAATCTATACAAATTTTTAAATCGAACACTTTAATATGTCCATTTGTGTAGTAACCCAGTCATGGTTTTAATTTTTAAATATTTTTTAGTATCGCCTGTACTGAAATTTGAACCTTTCAACCCACCAAACTCTCATTACGAACTGACCTTTTACTTTGCACATTTACCGATGTAGCACCGTGTACATGTGAACATTATAAATTTCTTTTTTTAAATGACAACCGTAGTCCGAACAATCAAATTGCATAAATATATAAATCTGCATTTAACAAAGAATCTGCATTAATGAATCTGACGTGCCAAGCTCAAATCATGACGGATTTATTCTGCCTACTTAAGCACTAATACCCATGGAAGATATATTTTTATAATATAATTATTTGACCAGACTTTACCGATTTAAAGCTTCAATTCATATGTATTATTTTTTCTCGGCAGAAGGTAAGGCACAAGCTTCTAAAGTAAGAGAGGAATCCGGGTTATCCTCAATGTCCGTACGTCTAAACAATATGATATAAATGCGGTTGTATTTCAGGGGTCGATCCTTGAACATTTATTATCCCTGATATTCATAAATGACATCCCTGATAAAATAGTATCTGAGATGAGTATATTAGCTGATGACAACACTCTCTATAACAGGCACGAGAGAAAAACAAATGAAAACACACTCAAGGCAATCACGAAAACCCTAGAGGAAGACCTCCGCTCTGTAGTCGAATGGAGTAAAAAATGGATTGCAACGTTCAGTGCTGCTAAGACTAAGCCCGTTTCCTTTTATAATTACAGCAAACCTTCTCGACTACCAATAGCTATCGTTAAAGATACATTAACTGGAAATAACTTCGTTCAAACTCCTCGTATTTACCTACACAGGGAACATGAGTTGGAACAGATACATAGAGAGAATTTCCAAGGCTGCTGCGAAGAAGGTGGTCTCTCCCACTCTATCTTGCTTGAAAAGTACTTACGCCTGAAAGTATCCTGTACCCTTACAAGACCAGCATTCGCCCATGCGTGGAGTATTGTTGTCACATTTGGGCTGGTGCATTTGCTACTAGTATCTCCCTCCTGGAAAGGATTCAAAAGAGAGTCGTCAACGAGATTGTTCCTGAATTGTCGTCTAGGCTTCAACATCTGTCCCATCGGCGAAATATTGCATCCCCCTGCCTGTTTTACAAGTATTTTAATTGTGGATGCTCCGACAAACTACAAGCCCTTGTACCTCCTCGACGTAAATACCCAGACAAACTTGATAGGCAGATAAGTCCTACTCATACCCACTAGAGATCCCTAGATGTAAGAAAGCCTTCTACTCTAATAGTGTATTTCCCAAAATTGCTAAACTTTGGAATTCCCTTCCAGTTTCATGAATTCCCAACTGTACTGGCATGCAGAAGTTCAAGTGTAATCTGAGCAGACATCTTTCTGCTCAATTCCCTTCATAGTATCCCTGCAATTTATATTCCTTATGGTAGCCTCCTATATCAAAGTTGCACTGTGATTTCTTTGTAGAGAAAATTTAATATGAATGTTGTTTTGAAAAGTCAGTGCACTACGTTAAGCGCAGTTTGTCTTTCAAAAATGTCCTAAGTATACTCTTTTGCATTCCATGCTAGGAGCAATTCATGCAATTTGCTAAAAAATCTCATCTTAAAGAGAAGGTAATGCCTGAAAGTCTTGAGTTACAATACCTAAACAGAACCATATCACAAGCCGACAGCACCAAAATCATTGTCAAACTAATTATTAGTATTGTAACTTATATTCGATTAATCGCATAATAACACATAACTCTTCAGTGGCTTATGTAAGTTAAGAAAAACTGACAAAATTCAATCATGTACTGTATAGCTAAGTGTCATACGTCTTATTACTATTCAGTAAATTCTAAAAACGTATACTAATACATTAGTTATCATGTTTTTTGGTTGAATATTTACGTACACAAATACCTCATTTCCCATTACTAAATGGTCCGACACTTTCGTAAACTAGTTAGTGAAATAAACTTTCAAAAATCCCTGTTAATTATCAACGCTAGTTTATTTCGCTAACTCCGTAGATGGAACATTTAAAGTTTCTAAAGTAATTTCATGTTTATATTGACACAAACATGGCCGAAACGCCTTCATAACACTGGCTATTAACCTTTGAAAATTGTGCTATAACCTTACTCACCAAACACTGGCATTCTCTGATAATTGAGTTGTAAATACATAGACACTATTTATCACACACGTTTTACGAATTCGTTGCCGGCTATTTCTTAAACAAAGAAGTGGCTAAATGTTTACACAAACAAACAAAAACCATGAAATATTATTCATTAACTTAATTGTCCCTAAAAGTATGATGATTTTCATGAATATTTGATGAAATTAAAAGCGCTTGATAAGTATTAAAATATTGATAAAATAACTGCACAGAAAGTTCAAGATTAAAACTCTTGGAGGGTTTTATAAACTGGCTTTAACATACGTACGTACGATAGAAAGTGCTCGAAAGATGTTAAAACTCACAATCATGCGTATACTGCAATTGACAGAGTAACGAACATCTGGGAACATGAACCACCACCGATAACATCAAACAAAAAAGTGACCGTGTCCTATGACAAGGACATACAGGCGAGCGGATACATAAAAGACAAGACCATCAAACCAGATATTGTAATATGGAACAAGCCCGAGAGGACTGCGCTTATTATGGGTGTCATAGTCCCAAATGATGTTGGCCTTAATAGAGCCGAAAGTGAAAAGATAACAAAACATCAGGACCTAAAAAATTATCTAAAAACCACATGGTCTATGAAAGAAATAAACATTATACTGGTTGTGATAGGAGCAACTGGTTTAATAAAAAGAACCGTGAGAAATACTTAGAAGCAGTCCCTGGAAGACCTAGCTGTAACGAAATACAAATAACAGTCATAAAGGGAACATCATCTATTCTTAAAAGAACCCTCTGATATAAATCATAACAGAATCAAGTGTTGGCTCCAGCAGGGAGCCCTTTGATATCTTAAAACTTACTGAAGTTAAATAAAAAAGCAAGGGAATAGTTTTTTATTCACAAGGTTATATACAGGGAACTGCTGTAGAAATTCAGTGTTATTCTCTATTTTCAACGCATCAGAAGATTATTTTTCTACATTCCTTGAAAGACCAACACTGACAGCATCTCGACAACGTTTTGCGTGAAAACCCCTTCAAAACTTAATCTATATGAAAAAAACGTCTTTAAGAAGTTCATCGCCACCAGAACACAAGATTTTTTTACGTAACTGACATCAATACACATGTTTTGCGTTTGATTAAGATGGTGCTTATTTCGATCAATAATGCTTTGTGTTCATCTTAATTTTAAAAGTTATAAACCAAAAGAACTTTCTTGTCAACCTGATTTTATCATTTCCAATTACGATTTACAGAAATGCATACTGACCTTTGTACAACTTATTTAAACACTGAGCAATTACCTTTAAATTTATGTATTTTAGGGGCATTAGTAAAAACATTGAACATGATTGATTAACAAAACGAAAAGGTGTGTGGTAAGTAACGATTTTAATAACAACTAAAAATTATTTTATGAATGGTAACATGATTCTGCTAGTATGATATATCGAAAGTGTTTAGGTTGAGAGTAAAGTGCAGTTGTGTTTTCCAAGCAAAATCCGTGAAAGTACTTTTTTTTTTTTTTTACATTTTCACTCCAAACAAGGCACATTGCCACTTTGGTGTAGGGGGCTACTATCAGGGGAAACATCTACTGGGGTACTATGTAGGGATTTGGGCAGCAAGATGTTGGTTCACGTTGCACTTGAACTTATGCATGTCAATACAGTTGGGGAAGCAGTGACCTGGAATAGAATTCAAAAGTCTAGCAGTTCTGGGGAAGACACTACTGGAGTAGAAAGATCTTTTACATCTAGGGATCTCTACAGTGTGGGTTGGGATTTTGCAGCTTGTCGGGTCTATCGAGGGTGTTCACGTCGTGGGGGCACAAGTGCTTGCAGTTCATCAGAGCATTCACCACTAAAATACTTGTAGAACAGGCAGAGGGATGCAACGTTTCGTCGATGGGACAGAGGCTGAAGCTTAGATGCCAGTTCAGGGCCTATCAGATTTGCGACTCTCTTTTGAACCTTGTCAAGGAGCGAGAGACTAGTAGCCGATGCACCAGCCCAAATATGACAGCAATACTCCATACATGGGCGAATGGTGGCCTTATAGAGGTACAGGATACTTTCAGGTGTTAGTAGTTTTCTAGCACGGTAGAGAGAGCCCACCTTCCTCACAGCGGCCCTGGCAATGCCCTCGATGTAATTGTTCCAACTCATGTTTCCTGTGAAAGTTAGCCCAAGGAGCTTGAAAGACGTACTCTCAGATAAAGAGTCGTTGGCCATTGCTATAGGTGGTAGGGAAGGTTTCTTGTAATTATTGAATGAAACCAGTTTAGTCTTGGCGGCATTGAACGTGACCATCCATTTTTGTTCCCATTCCACTACTGATTGGAGGGCATCCTCTAGTGTTTCTGCCATTGCTTTAGATATATGTACATTTGTTTTCCTGTAGTGCCTGCTATAGAGTGTGGTGTCATCAGCATATATACCCATCTCAGAGGCAATTTTGTCGGGGAGGTCATTTATGAATATCAGGAACAGTAGAGATCCAAGGATAGATCCCTGGTGCACTCCCGCATTTATATCATATTGTTTAGATGTACGACCGTCGAGGACACCCTGGATTTTTCTCTTATCTAAGAAGGATTTAATTATGTCAAGTATTCTACCAGTGATACCGTATGATCTAATCTTCCTGAGGAGACCCTTGTGCCATACCCTGTCAAAAACCTTAGATATATCTAGAGCTACCGCTCTGCCCTCTCCCGCTTTGTCCAGTGAATGGTATATGCGTTCAGAGATTACAGTGTGGATGTCTTCTGTGGAGCGGGCTTGTCTTAATCCATATTGTTGGTCGGTCAGAAGTTTAGCATCTGTAAGGTGCTGGACTAGAGCATGGTTAATTAAGGTCTCAAATATTTTGGCAAAAAGTGAGAGAAGGCTAATAGGTCGATAATTTAATGGGTCAGTTCTTTCGCCAGAATTCTTGAATACTGGTACCACAGAAGCAGTTTTCCAACAGCCCGGAAAGCAAGATTCATTAAGGCATTTGTTGTAGAGTTTGGAGAGAACTGGAGCTACTTCGGCTGAGCAATTTTTTAATAGCACAGATGGGATGAGGTCGGGTCCACATGCTTTTGAAGTGTCAAGGTTTTTATGATAGCATGCACCTGAGCAGGTGTGATTTTCAGATCGTCTAGCGTGGCGTCTGTCCGCATAGGAAATTGAGGTAGGGGGTGGTTGGGACGGTCCAGTGTGGAGTTTGAGGCAAACCGACTGGAAAGCATGTTAGCCTTTTCGGTTGCTTAGCAAACAACCTCGTGATTGTGGGTTAGTGGGTGAATTGTTGATTGCCCATTATTTACTACACTGTTGTAGATTTTCCAGAAGTCACGAGTTCCTAGTTTTTGTGCTTCGATGAGTTTTTTAGTAGTTTCCGTAAATTCGCTCTTAGCTGTCGCTATTTGTTTCTTAACATTACTTCTAGCTTCTATGTATTTCTGTCTGTTTGAATTGGACTTATGTCGGTTAAACCTGCGGAATGCATGCTGCCTTTGAGCAATGGCAGTTGCGCAAGTGGAAGTAAACCATTGGGGAGAGTGGGGCTTGCTATAGAATTTCCGCATGGGAATATGCGCTTCGATTGCAGTTTTGAACCATTCAGTGGTCTCGGACGCACACTGTTCAGCAGGGAAAGAAAAAATATTTCCCCATGGGGCGTCTCTGATAAGATCTCTGATGGCTTCCCAGTCAGCCTTTTTATAATATCTCGTTGTTTTGAGCACTGGCTCTTCAGTTTTGGGTCTAGAGTTTAGGGCGATTTCAACCGTTATCACTGCATTATCAGCGTTCCCAAGATGTCTGTCGGCTTTCGTTACACAATCATCAGGAACTGTGGTCAAAAACAGATCTGAAAGTGATGCGTGTTTTTCTCCCTGATCAGGGAAACGGGTTGGAAAAGTAACAATTTGCGATAGGGAGTGAGATACAGAGAAGCTATGAGTTGCGCTGCCCGCTGCATCTGTGTAAGTAGAGAATCCAAGGCAGTTTTTGTGATGGACATTAAAGTCACCAAATACATGTGCTTGGGCGCTAGTGTCGAAGGAGAGTGCTGTGTCTATGCTGTCAGATATTTTGTTTATTATGGTGCAGTCCTGGGTCGAGGGAGAGCGGTAGAGAAAGTAAAAGTAGCTAATGTTGTGTTGCATGATTAGTCTAAAGCACATAAAGGCTTGATCATCCGTTTCTAGGTTTGTTTCTCCAGTCAAGGGAAGAGTATTACGAATGTAAACTCCAAGTCTGTGCATATGTCTGTCAGAGTCCTTACGGCAGAGTGTGAGATATCCAGGCATGTTAAAGTAGTTAGAGGGGATGGAGGAGTGTAGGTTAGTCTCACTTAGTGCTAAGATATCCGGGGTATTTGTTAGGAGAAATGCTTCAACATCAGCTAAATTAGTTCTAAGCCCACGGATATTTGTGAATGCAAGCCTCAAGGGAGGAGGCAAGTTGGATTTGTTTGACCCTAAGCCTGGTTTAAGCTTATTTTTTAGATTGTACTGTCATCATATTTTTTAACTTTCAAAATCACATATAAAAATATAGCAAGGATGGGACAGATGGGACAGGATCTAGGAAATTTGTAAAACATAACATTGTTTTGAAGCTTGATAGAAGTAGTGGTTCAGGTGTGGCAACAATAATTTGTCAATAACGAGTTATGGTTCTATAGTGACATAGGATAATGTTACCTCTGAATGTTAAGCTGAGCGTTTTTATGTTTGACTCTCGAAAAAGGTATCAGCCATGGTCTTCTATGATAGAAAGGTTTCCCTTAATAATTTAATGGTATAATATAATCTTGGTTACGTTCAATGTTACTATCACTTTCAGCGCAATCACTAAATATACCTCTCTTTGATGTGATTGCATCAGAGAAAATGTAAGAATATTATGAATAAACAACTTCCTGATACACACTAGCATTAATGTGATTTTGTTTAGATGGATGATACCAAGAATGCGCTGATTCTTTTTTTAACTAAGAATGATTATATTAAATGTTCGTTCAATAATACCGTACGAATTTGTGTTCCTAATAAAATCTTAATTCTAAACCTTGTAAAACTCCCTGGATATATAAAATGATACTCCCAGGCTTTACGTTTAATCATCCTGTGCTAGTATATGCATACATAGATGGTTGTTAGGAATTATAGAACGGGATGCCAACACTATACTGTAGGTGATAAATAAGTTCATCATTTTCGAGGTGGTGGACTATCGCTAGATTGATTAATGCGGCAGGAGACTAACATGCGCTAATTCGTTCTGACTGATAATTGCTGGTATTTATTAACTATGTGATGAGAAAACAATTCTACGTTTTAGGTATACTACAGTTTAAGTATAATCTACGTTGTCTTTATCAAGAAGCATTTCTGTTTGTATGGTACGCTTAAAATTCACGTAGCATTTCTGGTAAAGGCGGATGTTACACTTACGATTGTAATATTATCCCAGCTCGTATTTAATGCGTAAGTCTAAAATAACATATGTGTCCGTATGCGATACTAAAGTTTGAAATAGCATTCCTGTTTGCTTGTCCTTCTCAAGTTTTCAATACTATCTTTAGATGTGTTTATGTGCCTCTATAATGGCATAAACATGACTCTCGGTCACTATGAGGTCAAAATTACATTATCCAAGGAGATATTCTATGTTTGTATATTTCTGTTCGTCAATAATACTTGTTTTTAAGCGAATATATATGTGTGTGTGTGTGTATTGATTTTAAAACTATTTAATATATAATATATACTAGAATTTTAACTTTTTATATACATATAGGTATGTGTGACTGTCTGTATATATGCCCTGGGCAATAAAATAAAATGTTATACATATTATATAAGGTTGACATACAACCCTAACCAAACAATGCGCATGTCTAAATTCTGTGTTTTTATGAATTTATAATGAGAATCTAACTCGAATTTGTCACTGGCCAAAGCAGATGTTGTTACAATGCTTTATGTTTTATTTTTGGTGTGGACAATAGCAGAAATTATTCACCTCTCTCACCAACAAGGGATGTTTAATAGTTGCAGACAAAATAAATAAAAATAAGCTGAATTTATATTCAATAAGATCAAAAGTTATATTTAAATCGTCAGCGGTAGATGTAAATAAGTTCTGCTGGACACGAGCGCACACATACATGGACGCAAAGCATAAATAGCATGGCATGTGTATGTTTCATCATAGACATTCGATAAACAATAATATAAAATCTATGTGTGCTATACCATAATGTACAAAAACATCTACAGATGTAGATTTATTTAGAAAATTTGTATTTAAACAAGCATTTTTACCTTTTCACAAATGTTTGCATGATTAAAGATTGGAACATAATGTTAAAACATAGTTATTTTACGCCATAGCTGAACTCTTAAAGAACTGCTTTACCATTCAAGAAACCCAGTTGGTTTTTCTTTCGCCCAGAGACGGTAATTGTTCCCATTGACTTTTTACAACGCATGTGAAATGCTGATTCTTTATCAATATAATCGACAAAGTAAGAGCATCTAAACGTTCGATAAGAATAATATTCTTTCTTAAGGGATTGAAACATGTGAATATAAGAAGCCTTTCACCAAAGTGATGAACTAGGTGTATCAGAATTTTGGGGGAATTTTTGAAACCTCTAACAGGAAACTGCGAATAAAATATTTAAAAAAAAAACTTAATTTCTCTTTCAAAAGAAGGTTGTTTATTTTCTTTATGGCGTATACTTCCAAAATAGACTATTAAGGTTGTATAAAAAGTAATGGAAATATTATTTTTTTTATTTTTCAAAAAACAGTAATGAAATCAATGTAATTTTATTAGTTAAGTATTTTTCAATTTTTAACAAATCTATCAAACTTTTTCTATTGATTCAATTTTTACGATATTTTCAGAGTCAATGTGAAATTTTATGCTCTTTCCAATAATTGAATATAATGTTTTAGACAAACTTTTTTTCCTTCACGACCCCTCCCCATTTTGTAATGTCTATTAAAAAGTGAATAATTAATTTACGTACCAAAGTTTTATATATCAAAAATTGAAGATAAAAGACCAATAAATAATATATTCAAATTAAAAACAAAAAAGAAGTGTCTTTTAGAAATTTACCTGTAAAAAAGTACGTTGTTGTTTGTTTTTTTAATGAAACCTTGGTCCTTGTTTCTTTAATTGAAAAAGAATTAGGGTTTCAATTACATTTTTCGAGTAGTTATAAGTTTGGAAATACAGGGGGTCGAATTAATTCACGCCTCCCATTTTGAAATGTCTACTAAAAAGTACATAATTAATTTACGCACCAAAGTTTTATATATCACAAATTGAAGAAAAAAGATCAATAAATAATATATTCAAATTTAAAGCAAAAACGAAGTGTTTTTTAGAAATTTACCTGTAAAGTCCGAAGTTTAAAAGTTTTTTTTTTAACCACGTTTTCTTTTTGTTTTTTTAATAAGACCTTAGTCCTTGCTCCTTTAATTGAAAAAAAATAGGGTTTGAATTACATTTTTCGAGTAGTTATAAGCTTGGAAAGACAGGGGGTCGAATTATTCAATATATTTCACACATTCGTAAGGTCAGTTTCTGATACACCTAGTACTGAACGTAAACTCCTACATGTTCATGTTTTGGCATGTATAGAACTTTACTGACTTTTCTTTAAAATAATGTTTGTTCATTTCAAAACCATTGTAAAATTTTATCAGTTTTACTGGAAACTTTCTCTTTTCAGTATCTCCTCTTTCCTTAATGCGCCGACTATGTTTGTGTTATGTATTCGCAATTGATCGCATCACCTCTGAAAAAATTTAAAAATTTATCTGAAACTTAATTATTTTTTTTACTCAAATACGTGAAATTACAGCAAAAAACTGCTCCCTCCGTATTTATTTAAAAGTTCTGAAATAAAGTATTTTTTCGGATATTTTAAAGCAATAAACCTATCACATGAATTAATATACGAAATTATAAGTTTATGCGTAAACTTTAAGTATTTACTTCAACAGTGCTTAGTACATAGGTAGAGCTAGGTATATATATATATATATATATATATATATATGTGTGTATATATATATATATATATATATATATATACATAGATACATATATAAAGTATACCTATATAATGTATGCATACATAAAGTATACCTATGTAATGCATGTGAGAGAACCCCGGCACTGTGCTCGATTATTAAAAATATATTAAAATAAGTAATAATATTTTATTGTATATTTGTTACATAAGATCTGAGAAACTTTGGTATCGTTTGTTTCACATTCGAATAAAGGAAATCAGTATTTGGTTTGCTATGTTAAACTCTCTTCAGCCTCTGCTAACTTAACTAGATAACAGATACTGGTGATAATTCGATATGGGACACCATAGAATGATCTTTTTGTTTGGGATTTTTACAGACAGTACCGATATCTATTTTTTCTCCTGCAAAACATATATAAATGAATGAATATGCATATACATATGCATATATATCTGGGGGGGCGTATGCATGCGTGCGTGTGTTTCTGTGTATGTGTGTTTTCCTGACGTTGTTATTGCATCGGTCGCAAAAAAATGTAATTGAACGTGCATTTACAATTTATTTAAAATATTTTTAATAGTTTTAATTTATATTATTTTAATTGGAATTCATTGGGATGAGTATTATTTATTAATTTTATTTATTGCGGACTATTATTCTCGTCTTTTTCTTAGTTGTTTCATGACATTTGGGCCAACTATTCCTCAGACAACAACTACGGAAGACAGTAATTGCAGTGAATACAGTCAGAAGATTCAGAGTTCCTATCTATCGCGGTTACCACTTGACGCAGGTCAGAGGAATAGTTGGCCGAAACGTCGTGAAACAGCTAAGAAAAAGATGAGGTTTTAATTTGCCCCATTATATTATATTTTTAATAAATGTTTAAGTATTACTAAAAATACAAACGATTTAGTTTATATTAATAAAAGGTAAATATATAGAAGCATACTTAATGTTGTTTATTATTTATATTAATAAAGAAATTACGAATTATTAAATCTCAAGTATTTACAAAAAACATTCGGTAAACTTATATGTTGGCGTTACCTACTATACATTCGTATGGATAGAAAGCACGTATTGTCTATATCTTGCACTTCTAATGACGGTTTTCTATTGAGATAGAGCAACATTCTGAATGTTTTACGGATAATAGAGAGTGACACACAAATTTAGTCATTCAGCGTTTGTTAATTAAGAGAGATGGGTATAGAAATCATATATTAATGACTTGAGTTTTACCTACCGCATCAGGGTATGTGCTCTTTCTTTAAAGTATTTCAAAATACAGAGACGACAAAACACTCTTATACGAATGGCATCAGCCCTTAAACTATGTTTTTCCTGTCAATCATTCTTCTACTTTATAATGTAAAACAAGTATTCTCTTAATTCTAAAATGATGGTCCTACGTTCACACCGGATTATTTTTATTAAACAAGAATGTAGTAGGCAAAACAAACAAAAAATACAACTAAAAGCAGACGGAACAAAAACTCGCTTATCGCAGACACGTGGGTCGTAACAAGCACAATCTACTCGCCAGAATCATCTACACACAATCTGCAGAACGCCCACCCTCCTTTCCAGTGTCCTGCCTTTATAGCAGCCGGGAACGACATATTTGCATAATCGCGCGAGAGCAGACGTGACTCAACGATAATTATATTGGGTAAACGCTAATTAAAGCCCATGAACGCCATCTTGGAACTCTCTCTTTCGCTCAGCCCAAAACAGACATATCCTAGGTAAGCTCTCTATTTCTCATTTTGGTTACTGCTAATTCTGCTACACTCCCCCCTGATCTCATGATCAAAAACGGGCATGGGGGCAGTCGTCTTTGTCGGGTACTTCTTCGAAGAACCGGAGGCAGCACTTCCTCCTTGTCATCTTCCTCATTACCACCGTTATTGACGCCAGCCTGTTCCATAGGCGGCGTTTCATAATCAGGACAGGGGGCAGTATCCGTCTTTGTCGGGTACTCCTTCGTAAAGGCAAGACGAGTGATCCCTCTTCCACTTCTTCAGTATGTGCACTATATAGCTCTCCATCGTCCTGCATTATACTCTCTGCTCGTTCAGAAGACATTGTACTGTCTTCATCTTCCTCCGATGTAACAACATAATGGCGAGGGCGCAGATCTTTCACATGGCGAGGCACACCGTCCACCAAAATCGATTGAGGCCTTATTAGCTTGGTCAGCTCATCCTTGCCGAACCTCGTGGTACATCGATTTTGCGGTTATTTGACCCACACGCGATCTCACACCTGGTAAGAGCTGTCCTTGGGATCTGCGGACGCAGTTGCGAGATTGGTCTCCTTTACTCGAACTTCGTATCGATAAATCCTGTTGGCAGGCGCAGTGAAGGGAGATGTGTCGTCTCTTGGTGTGATGTTATACCAGTAGACAGCTTCGTGTATGGGACAGCGCATTCTAGCCGCTATTCGTTTCACTCTACGGTGACATCGCTCCCCTATGCCATTCCCGGCTGGAGCGTACACACAACAGAATCGCAAGTGAACTCCCCATTTATGTGCAAATGCTTGGAATGCGTTGCTGTAGAAAGCCGTGACATTGTCTAAAAGGATTTCATGCGGCGAGCCACGCTCGAGGAACACTGTTTCCAACTGATGGATCACGCTTGCCGAGTCCTGCCTTGCCAATTTCCTCCAAATGGAGAAACGCGATGGACCACAGTCTGTTAGAGTTAAAAAATGGAAAGTGCCATAATGCGTGATATCCATTCCAATTCTTTGCCAATTCTCGTTAACTTGCAGCTTTCCCCTTTCCCATCTGACTGGCGCTGGGTCAATAGATTGATATTCCTCACATTTCCGTATGACCGTTTTAACGGTTGCTTTTGTCGTGGTTGGGCAACTTCTCCTGACAAAGTAGGTAGTGCGTCGCACCCCCGGATGTCCACTACCTTTGTGAATAGCCATGATTTGACTCTCATCCAGCTCGTCTGTGTGAGCCGCGCCTATCACCGGGTCAAGCCCGTTTTTCTTTTTCATTGCCTCAAACCATGTCTGTGGTACTCGTGTCAATCGGTCAGTAACGTTTCGTGCTGATGGAACCAGCGTCACGTCCACTGTCAGCCCGTACTCTTTCACGAGCTCCTTTAGAGTGCTTAGTCGCCTCCTAATAAGCATCTCGCTTGCTGCTTTGGTGCGTACTCGCGCCTTTCCAGTTAGCGTGTCCGAGACCCAATGGTATACGCAGACAGAATCCGTCTTTATGTGTAGCACTTTGCTCTGCCACTGTAGAGCCAAATTGATACCTTTCAATACGGCATCCAGCTCGGCTAAGTTGATATGTTGCGAGTCACCTTCAGGTTGCAGCCAAGATGCATCCTCCAACACAGTTTCGCGCATCTCCAAGGCTGCACCAATTGCTAGGGAGCTAGCATCGACCCATACATTCAGCTCTTTGCCATCCACACACAAATTTCCCCGGACGAATCGTTCCACTGCACAGACTCCAAGGTTTCGAACATCATACGATGCAGTACGGCGTCCCTTGCTTCATCATCCCAGCCCTTCGTTACCGAACTTACTCTCCTTCTAGGTATTCCACAAGTCACACGAAGCCAACCGCACACCGGAAAGTGCCCGACAAGTCGACCACACAGGGAAAACATTGTTCGTCGCGTAACAATGCTGGGAGTCTCTGGAATTGCATTTCCTCGCTTCCACCGTAGTTCACTGTGTTCCATCCAGACCGCCAATCCCAGCACCCGTGGACCGTCCTTCAACCACTCCGGTTTCTTGCACTCCAACCCGAACTGCGCTAGGTGTTCTCTTACATGGGTCGCGGGCACCACGTCTTCGTTGACAAAAATGTCATCGATGTAAGCAGATGCTGCGCGGCTTACAACTTCTTCCTGAGACAATACTTCGCTGACAATTGCTCTCATGATCAGGGGAGCCACATTCAAACCGAACCCCAGACTGGTGAGGCAATATTTTTCCCATCGATTTCCACAGTCTGGTATGGCCAGTGTCTCATGGACTCGGACTTGTAGGTAGGCTCTTCTGAGGTCCAGTAGAGATACGTTAGCACCTTTTTGTCTCCATTCACGCAGCTTAGCCGCACAAACATCTGCGTTGGCCGTAAACGCGTCTACGTAATGATTTAGCTCCCGGTAGTCCATTACCGGGCGCACTTTGGCTTTGTTCTGCTGCATCACAGCCATCAGGGGAATTAGGCCTTTGGGAGGTCCCAATTTATCCTCTGGGTACGGCACGAGCCAACCATTATCTATCCAGGTGCGGATAACCTGCGTATATTCTTCACGGATTTCTGGCGGCACTGGGTATTCTGACACTCGATTGTGTAGTCTTTCAGGGGGGTGGTCCTCAGACCACTTCCACGATACGGTCCACGTTCGGTTTTGATGATCAAAGGTGGCGGTGAAATCTGGTTCATTAATAGAAATGGCTGCGCATTTAATATTTTTCCTGTCGCCCAGCCGCACTGATCCTGTAGAGTTTACAACGACACCGCCCATAGCTTTTATGGCGTCGATCCCTAGAAGTAAGTCAAACCCCAGCGGTTTGCCACGCACCACCAACACATCGATTCTGGCAGACACACCTTCGTCAGTGGACACAGAGACCGCTCCAACACCGCAGCACGCATGGGATATTCCACCAATCGTTTTGACATATACGTTCGTTTTTCTCCAAGACCGACACCGGTCTGCATATAAAATAGTCCTAGAGCGTCCTGTATCAATAAGCGCCAAACATCGCGTCCCGTCAACATGGATGCTTATCACCGGGAGCGTCATGCTCGCATCTTGGTGGGGAAGGAGACTGGCGCTTATGCGTCCTCCCCGTGCTCGTTTCCCGAGCAATTCCGAGCCCAATGTCCACTCCCACCACAACGGTAACACCGTGTTCCACGTTTTCGACACTCCTTTGCAAAGTGGCCTTTCGTATTGCACTTGAAACAGGTCACACTAACAGGAATATTCTGGACCCTGTGGTTGTTGGGTGAGCATGTGGCCGCAACCACGTCCTGATTGTGTTCCCCAGTCGTCGTCAAAATTCTTGCTCTCGGCATTAGTTCTCCCATGGTCAGGACTTTGATGTTCGTCACCTGTTGAAGAGCAATTGAGATAGCGTCAGGGAATCCAGTGACGAAAGTCAATTTTGTGAGTTTCTCTAAGCCATCTCCTGTGAATCCGGCCAATCCAATCGACTGGCTGATTTTGTTGGCGTAAACATCCACACGTTCGCCAGCCCATCTAACCATAGTTATTTTTCTGTATGCTGCAAACGCATCATCAGTAAATGCCTCCTTTAATCGGGCGTCAATCTGGTCTATTTCTCTTTGACCGCCTTCCTCCATTTCCATGTAGAGGGCCAGTGCATCACCTTCCGGATATAAAGGTAGCATACTCGCTACATCATCCACCTGATGAAGTTATGCGACAAGTCTCACTTTTTTCAGCCACGCTACAACGTCTCCCTCGCCAGAGAACGACTTGATAATATCGCTGCTTATCCGCACCTTCGCCATAGTCGGGCCGAAATCGCTTGTAACAAGAATGTAGTTGGCAAAACAAACAAAAAAAAATACAACTGAAAACAGACGGGTCGTAACAAGCAAAATCTACTCGCCAGAATCATCTACACACAATCTGCAGAACGCCCCCTCTCCTTTTCAGTGTTCTGTCATTTATAGCGGCCTGGAACGACATAGTTGCATAATCGCGCGAGAGCAGACGTGATTCAACGATAATTACATTGGGTAAACGCTAATAAAAGCCCGTGGACGCCATCTTGGAACTCTCTCTTTCGCTCAGTCCAAAACAGACGTATCCGAGGTAAGCTCTCTATTTCTCATTTTGGTTACTGCTAATTCTGCTACAAATCGGTTATTTATCAAATTTTAATATATAATACTAAGTTAGTCTCAGTGTATATTGTAAACAATTGTTTAGATTTCAATTTTTCTATTGTGGAAATAAATGTGTCATATTTAAAATTTATAAACTACTTTTATAAATTAACAAACTGTAATTTATTGTGTTTACTCCTTATCATAAGAAAGATTTTGTTAATAATAAAAATAAGTTTCCAAATGATAACATGTTCGAAATGATTACTGACATTATAGCAAAAATGTAGTTTATATATTGATGTTTTAAACATAAGTTCTAAACAAAAACATTAAACTAAATAGTATGTTCATTCTGTGTGTATGACCACTGGATTAACTGTTGATGTATTTAAGGAAAATAAAAGTAAACTTCACTTCAAATGTGCCATAAGATGCGAATAAAAACCTATTTGCAGGGTTGTATTCGTTAATGGCATGTACATGTTTGTAGAATGAAAGAAAATGGCTACTGTAGATGTGTAGAATGAAAGAAAATGGCTACTGTAGATGTGTAGAAATGTATATTTACATACTACAAAACAGTCAACATGACCTTCTTTTGGTGCAACTCTGGATTCAGCAAGTGTTCTGGAGCTTTTTCTTCGTGTAACCACATAGCTCAGAGTCACAGTTGTAGTAAAGATATTGTTTTTCATCGCAAATAGTAACCCCATCGAGAAACGCGTCGTTCTTTTTGGCGTAAAAGAATTGAAGATGATATTTCGTAACAGCGTCATTTTGGGTTGCCCTTTAATTCGTAAGGCACCCATGTATCAAGTTTTTTGTCTTTCCTATCTTTCTCAAGTGGTGGAAATCGTCGTATACAATTCTCGAACAATAGTACATTGATTAGCTTCGACGAAACTCTTAATTGGTCGTTGTCAACATCCGATAGCCGACCACTACGCTCATCATCTTAAAGACTCTCGTCACCGACACAAAATTTCTTAAACACCCATTGTGCTCTGCATTATGCAGTGGTTCCTGTGTGACATATTTTATTTATAGCGGGAGCTAATTGAGCAGCTTCTTGGCCTAGCTTTTATTGAAATAACAAATTTTGCGAATTCGCTTTTTACTATATTGTATTCAACGTTCTGGAAAGAAGACATACGTATTATAAAAACGATTAAATTTTAACGGTTTTATAGAGCCGAAGACGGTCTTTAAAATGATATATAAAGTAAAGGCCTCCAAGATTTACTTGGACATTTTTAATCGGGAAACCAGAGAAAAGATTGATAATTGCAAAAGCAAAACAAATGCCGTTTACAATGTTTGAAAACAACACAAAAAGTAATTATTTCACTAATACATACAAATAAAGTTACAGTTTATATCTCCAATATGCTGGCGTGCATATATATTTTTTTATTCACTCTCAAACTTAATTTTAATAAGTAAATTTACATAACTTACCATTAGAAATCGAGTATTTTCTAAATGAAAAAAAGAAATCAAAATTATTGTATATTTTAAAAGCGATAATTTGGGCGTATTCTTAAAATAATATGACGTAAAGTAGGTTTACATTGTTTTGATTAATGTTTTATTCATGGAAGATATTTTAGTCTAATAATTTGCAGCTATAACTAATACTGAACGCAATGTCATTTGTAAGTCATTGGCGTATGTTTTCGACTCTTACTGCATAGAAATATATCTTCATCTCTCTCTATATATATATATATGTGTGTGTGTGTGTGTGTGTGTGTGTGTGTGTGTGTGTGTGTGTGTGTGTGTGTGTGTGTGTGAAAATAAAATACGCATCAAGTGCGCCTAAAAGCCAAATTACAACGCAATTTTACGAAAATAAACAAATATTTTGCTTGTTTTAAATTTCTAATTTAAATAAATTTCGGAGTTAAACTCCATCGTCATTCTCTCATGTGTTTCTTTTCTTCTTCTTCTTCTTTCTTGCCATGTTGTACAGTTGGAGAAAGAAAAGTCAGTAGTAAAGATTCGCGCGTTGTCTCTCAGCAGTTGTATTTCAAAATAGCGGGGGCAGTGCGTTGGCTTCGCCAGATTAACGTCAGTTGTGTGAGTTCCGTTACAGAAGCGTCGATTTTATTTGAAAAATAAAATACGCATACGGTGAGCGTAAAAGCCAAATTACAGCGCAATGTTACGAAAATAAAAAATATTTTACTTGTTTGAAATTTCTAATTTAAATATATCATCAGTATGTTGTTTTTTTTCTTTTTCTTAACATGTTATAAGGACAGAAACAATGCTCGGATCTTTACTGCTGACTTTTCTTTTTTCAACTTTCCAATTATATATATATATATATATATATATATTCGTGTTGTGGCATCGGAATTAGTAAGTAAAAGACGACATAACTGATACAAAATGTGTAGAACAAATGTAAAAGAGAAGGATGGGCGTACGGTTATAAGCGTTATAAAACGCGAGATTTAATATCATCAATGAAAAACATATACAGCAAAAAATTAAAATTCTTATCAAATTATTATTTTCATTTTGAAAGCTTTCGTATGCTATAGCGTAAAGATGCACTGAATAGCCAAATGGTCGATTAAAGATTATCGAGTACTCGGCCTTTAATAATCGACTGATTTCCGATTAATCAGACGAATCTTAACAGGTTTTCTACCACATATTTATAAGTAATTTCTTGTCCTAAATGGTACTAAAATTATTTTAATTATATCGTAAACGAATACAAGTTAACGCTTTTTATGTAAATTATGACTTTTTTAGATGAGATGTGAATGTTTGTATTGTTTTGGTTACTTGGACAATTATTCTCATCTTGGGTTTTATTTATTTTATTTTTTTATTACATTTTCACCCCAAACAAGGCAAATTGCCACTTTGGTGTAGGGGGCTACTATCAGGGGCAACAACTAATGGGGTACTATGTAGGGATTTGGGCAGCAAGATGTCGGTTCACGTAACACTTGAACCTCTGCACGCCAGTACTGTTGGGGAATCAGGGACCTGGAATGGAATTCCAGAGTCTAGCGGTTCTGGGGAAGAAACTATTGGAGTAAAAAGATGTTTTACATGTAGGGATCTCTACAGCGTGGGGGTGGGATTTAGCAGCCTCTCGGGTTTGTCGAGGGTGCTCACGTCGTGGAGGCACAAGTGATTGCAGTTCGTCAGAGCATTCACCACTAAAATACTTGTAGAAAAGGCAGAGGGATGCAACATTTCGTCGATAGGACAGAGGCTGAAGCTAGATGCCAGTTAAGGGCCTATCAGGTTTGCGACTCTCTTTTGAACCTTGTCAAGGAGCAAGAGACTAGTAGCAGATGTACAATCCCAAATGTGACAGTAATACTCCATACATGGGCGAATGGCACAAAGTTTCGGTTGTTGTAACCTACGACCTTCTGCAAGTGTAAAAGTCATGTGTTCTTTTCTCTAATGAGGAAAGGAAGAATTAGCTCTGCATTGCAAGAATTCGGACCGTGTGTTTTAGTTTGTGTCCTTCAATCAGCGCTCAACGTTCAAGGATCACAATGATATTTTTAAAGGCTTTCCTATCGCTCGATTCCATGGAATATCTATGCTAATTGGCAATATTAGTGAAAGAAATGTTTTATGAAACAGCGGACTGACATTACACACGTTTTTCTTTTACATACAATGCAAGGAAGACAATTTTTGATTTCAAATAATTTATTTCTTTGTTTACCAGTAGAAATTCACCAAATGGATATGCGCCGTCTACACTGTGTTTTCTAAGTAACACGTATGGTGGGCTACTAATATGTAGGCTTTTGCTACTTCGAGGTAAATAACGGCAAGCATATGAAATTTTCATTTCTTTTTCTTCCTATCGAATTAACATTAATTTTTTTTTACTTTAAATCACTATCAATACTATTACTTTACTCTTCAATTTCATGGTGGGAAATTTTATGTTAACTTGCGACCACGTGTGACCCGAAAATAAAGCATTCTACATCATTTCGGCTCCTCATTTTTTGACATGCATACCAAATTATATGATTTAATTTGAATTTTTGGTTAGATTATACATATTTTATTTAGATAAATTACTAATAAGATATCAGAAATAAATTATTTAAATACGTACAAATTTCTTATATATTGACAACAACCAGTAACCATTATGACAGGCGATTTTTGGTGAAAATATCTAGATGTCAACCGCAAGTATAAGAATTCATCTGTCTGCAACTTATGTTACCCATCATATGAAAGAGTTGGAACTCATCAAAAACATCCACAATGATTAATGCCTTAAACCACTTTGGAAA
Organism: Euprymna scolopes; assembly: GCF_053919585.1. Taxonomy (NCBI): domain Eukaryota; kingdom Metazoa; phylum Mollusca; class Cephalopoda; order Sepiida; family Sepiolidae; genus Euprymna; species Euprymna scolopes. Next base: position 120,630,333 of record NC_136492.1, on the reverse strand, counting down.
TGTTCATTTAGAAGAAGCAAAAGTTGTAGATAAGAAACGAAAACAGGATGAATGCTCAGAGACCCGCATTCCTGAAAATGTGGAAAGAGCAAACTATTATAGAATCAATATTTGCCCAGAAAAGTCACTAGAGATCAATTAGCTGATCGGAAAAATTGCAGCTGTTATATTAAACCATATTCTGTACCAATCGACATTCAATTTTATAGGCTAATTGCAAGTTTATATTCAAATTACAATATTCCATTAAAAAGTACTTTATTGAAAAAATAACTTTAGATTAAGAAGAAAGTTCTTGTGGAAGCTTTTATCTTTATTTCAAATTATGTATTTTCAAAGAAATTCTTGTTATAAAAGCTTTACTTTATATATCATTTAAAAAGAGTTTTTTTTTCTATCCTATCGTTTATATTACAATTGTTTTATGACGTTATGTCTAATTTTTTAAACGTTGAATACAATATGGTAAAAAGCAAATTCGCAAAATTTTCACCGAGAACAAAGTAAACTTTCAGATGAACAAAAAGAAAACACAGTGAGAAAAATTGTATGACTTATCATCGGGGATCATTTTTCAATTATAAGGTTGGGCAAAATATTGTCACAATATTTTTCTCGATGATGGTGAAAAAGTAGTGCTCAATTTAGTAGAATGTTATAATTGAAAACTGATCCCTGACGATAAGTCATATTTTCTTTTATCTCAAAGGTAAGTTTGTAATCGATGAGATTAATGTGAATAAAGTTTAAATTGGGGAATGTAGAGGGAGGTCAATTTCGTAAACGTTCGCCAGAGATTCGTTCACATTATGATCTCATAAGTTTTGACGCTTGATGGAAATCTAGGTTTTATTAAATAAAATCATTAAAGGAAAGAATTGGGATTTTTTTGTTTGTTTTTTTCTTTTTGTAAAATATTCGGGAATCATTTTCAATTATAAGGTTGAGCACAATATTATCGCAATATTTTTCTCGGTTGTGGTCTCCAAATACGTGTGCAATTTAGTAGAACGTCAAAATCGAAAACTGGCTTCCGACAATAACAGTCATAATTTTTTAATCTGAAATATAAGTTTGCAATCGATAAGATTAACATGAATAAAATGTAAACTGTCGAATGTAAAGTGGGGGGTCAATTTTGTAAACATCCGCCAGAGATTCGTTCATATTATCATCTCATATTTTTGACGCTCGATCAAAGGGTAATTTTTATGAAATGAAACCATGAAAGGAAGAAAGCTGGAGCGTTTTTATTTATTTTTTATGTAGAAGATAAATTTATAGAAACGTTACCTGACATGTAATGTTATAAAGAAGAAAAAATGTAATATTTAACGATATTTGCAGTAGATGTAAACATAACCTTAGGTAGCTGCGCCAACTTATATATACAAAAGTTACAACTGTTTCGTTTGTGCAAATTTAAGCTAAATATGATGGTTAATCTTTGTAATTTGCCTAATTTAAAGCAGAGAAAAAGCGACAAGAAGAAAGTATAAATAATTCAAAACAATGCATGACGATTTATAGATCATATTGATTAAGGGCTGACATGTTCGTTTTTTGCATGATTGTGTATAATCCTGCATAATAGAATGCCATGGTCACAGCTAATGAGAATATGCGGAATGTAAGTAGGGAGAAATCACTTTTTTCGAAGAGTAAAGTATAATATTAGTTGTATATGTATGATTGTTTAATCTATTTTATAAGGGTGCAAGGTCAATAAAGTTATAGTGGTTATATATTTACTACTTCATCTATAGATCTTGGCAATCGTGATGATGTCGCTCGTAGGAAATCAGATAGGATTTTATTATAACGAATAAATGTGTCTCTAATGTTCGAAAGTTACTTAAGATGGTCGGTAAAAGTTTAAAAATTATAAATTTATATATGGCATCTGTTATTACAAACTTACCGTAATTAGGTCCGGAGGGGAATTTCTACAATCAAAATAGTATATGCAGGATAAAGACACACACACACACATATATATATATATATATATATATATATATATATATATATATATATATATATATATATATATATAGTCATAGATACATGGAAAGATAGATAGATGGATGGATGTATAGATAGAGAGATAAAATGATAGATAGATAGACAGATAGATAGATAGACAGATAGATAGATAACGAAAAATGTGTATCTAATGTTCGTGTGTTACTTAAGATGGTCGGTAAAAGTTTAGACATAATAAATTTATATGTGACATCTGTTATTGCATACCTACCGTAATTAGGTGCAGAGGGGAATTTCTACAATCAAAATAATATATACCGGATAAAGAAATATATATATATATATATATATATATATATATATATATATATATATATATAGTCATAGATACATGGAAGGATAGATGGATGGAGGGATGGATGGATGTATAGATAGATAGATAGATAGATAGATAGATAGATAAATATGTGCAGTATGTGTATGTGTAATTATATCTCAGAAACCTTTACTTCTTTCTAAACGTAACTCGAGGCAAACAAGGTTAAATTAAGTTCACTCAGGTTGCAAGAGAGGAAGTGCTCTCTGTTGGGAAATATTGGAATGAAAATCATAAATCACAGCTTACTTAAAAGGCAATACTATGTGAAGTAAGATAACAATCTTAAAATATCGCGTAAACATTTCTAACATAATTTTATTATATACTCGCGGGCTTCTGGCGTTGCCTGCACGTAAGATACGCTTAAACAGAAAATCTTAATTCTATGCAGATATGCTAGTTATAATTATAGAGCCAATAAATTGTTATTTATTATATTGTACCCAGTAGTAATGTTAAAAGTACAAAAAATATGACTTAAGTGCGATCAGCTAGAATCGAAACACAAACAAATAGCCTTCCAATCTCATTAGTTACCATCTGGGCTAAACCAAGACGCATACGAAAACTGAAAAAATAACATAAAGGGGTATAGGTTTATAGTTGCGCATGTTTTTTCAATTACATCTGAGGTAGCTACGCTAAATTATATATACAAACGTGAAAAACTGACTCCCGACAATAAAAGTCAATATCTTTTAATCTGAAAAATAAGTTTGCAATCGATGAGATTAACATGAATAAAATATAAACTGTCGAATATAAGGGAGGGGGGGGGGGAATTCCGTAAACAAAAAGTCTCAATAAATATTTTTACCGGCAGTAAACCTAATTGCATGTGTTCCGTAGGTCCATATCTCAAAAATATGATTAGCATGTCTAAACCCCCTAAATACGTTTAACAAGATTAAGTTCCCTAAATATGTTGAGCATGTCATAATCCCCTAAATATGTGCAACAGATCATAATCCGCGATGAAAACAAAAAATTGTCAGACAAGTTTAGTAGAAACCCTTCCTTATTCAAACACTGTCCCTTTACATATATATATATATATATATATATAGATATATATATATATATATAAATATATATATATATATATCTTGAATCTATTTTTATGTTATTTTTACTTAAGAATACAAATATCTAGAATCTATTTTTATGTTATTTATAGTAAAGAATACAAATATCTAGAATCTTTTTTTATGTTATTTTTAGTTAAGCATACACATGTCTAGAATCTATATTTTATGTTATTTTTAGTTAAGAATACAAATGTATAAAATCTATTTTTATGTTATGCTTAGTTAAGAATACAAATATCTAGAATCTATTTTTATGTTATTTTTACTAAAGAATACAAATGTATAAAATCTATTTTTATGTTATTTTTAGTTAAGAATACAAATATCTAGAATCTATTTTTATGTTATTTTTAGTAAAGAATACAAATATCTAGAATCGATATTTTATGTTAGTTTTAGTTAAGAATACAAATATCTAGAATCGATATTTTATGTTATTTTTAGTTAAGAATACAAATATCTATAATCTATATTTTATGTTATTTTTACTTAAGAATACAAATATCTAGAATCTATCTTTATGTTATTTTTAGATAACAATACAAATATCTAGAATCTATTTTTTATGTTATTTTTAGTTAAGAATACAAATATCTAGAATCTCTTTTAATGTTATTTTTAGTTACGAATACAAATATCTAGAATCGATATTTATGTTAGTTTTAGTGAGAATACAAATATCTAGAATCTATTTTGATGTTATTCTTAGTTAAGGATACAAATATCTAGAATCGATATTTTATATTATTTTTAGTGAAGAATACAAATATCTAGAATCTATTTTTATGTTATTTTTAGTTAAGAATACAAATATCTAGAATCTATATATTATGTTATTTTTAGTTTAGAATACAAATATCTAGAATCTATTTTATATTTTTTTTAGTTAAGAATACAAATATCTAGAATCTATATTTTATGTTATTTTTAGTTAAGAATACAAATATCTAGAATCTATTTTTATGTTTTTTTAGTAAAGAATACAAATATCTAGAATCTATTTTATGTTTTTTTAGTTAAGAATACAAATATCTATAATCTATATTTTATGTTATTTTTAGTTAAGAATACAAATATCTATAATCTATTTTTATGTTATTTTTAGTTAAGAATACAAATATATAGAACCTATTCTTATTTTATTTTTAGTTAAGAATACAAATATCTAGAATCTATTTTTATGTTATATTTAGTTAAGAATAAAAATATCTATAATCTATGTCCATGTTATTTTTAGTTAAGAATACAAATATATAGAATCTATTTTTATGTTATTTTTAGTTAAGAATACACATATCTAGAATCAATTTTTTATATTATTTTTAGTTAAGAATAAAAATATCTATAATCTATGTTTGTGTTATTTTTAGTTAAGGATACAAATATCTAAAATCTATTTGTTTGTTATTTTTAGTTAAGAATACAAATATCTATAATCTATATTTTATGTTATTTTTAGTTAAGAATACAAATATCTAGAATCTATTTTTATGTTATTTGTAGTTTAGAATACAAATTTATAGAATCTATTTTTATGTTATTTGTAGTTTAGAATACAAATTTATAGAATCTATTTTTATGTTATTTGTAGTTTAGAATACATATATCTAGAATCTATTTTTTATGTTATTTTTACTTAAGAATACAAATATCTAGAACCTATATTTTATGTTATTTTTACTTAAGAATACAAATATTTAGAATCTATTTTTATGTTATTTTTAGTAAAGAATACAAATATCTAGAATCTATATTTTATGTTATTTTTACTTAAGAATACAAATATTTAGAATCTATTTTTATGTTATTTTTAGTTAAGAATACAAATATCTAGAATCTATATTTTATGTTATTTTTAGTAAAGAATAAAATATCTAGAATCTATTTTTTATATTATTTTTACTTAAGAATACAAATATTTAGAATCTATTTTTAAGTTATTTTTAGTAAAGAATACAAATATTTAGAATCTATTTTTATGTTATTTTTAGTAAAGAATACAAATATCTAGAATCTATATTTTATGTTATTTTTAGTAAAGAATACAAATATTTAGAATCTATATTTTATATTATTTTTAGTAAAGAAATCAAATATCTAGAATCTATATTTTATATTATTTTTAGTGAAGAATACAAATATATATAATCTATATTTTATGTTATTTTTAGTTAAGAATACACATATTAAGCATCTATATTTTATTTTATTTTTCGTTAAGAATACAAATATCTAGAACCTATATTTTATGTTATTTTTACTTAAGAATACAAATATTTAGAATCTATTTTTATGTTATTTTTAGTAAAGAATACAAATATCTAGAATCTATATTTTATGTTATTTTTACTTAAGAATACAAATATTTAGAATCTATTTTTATGTTATTTTTAGTTAAGAATACAAATATCTAGAATCTATATTTTATGTTATTTTTAGTAAAGAATACAAATATCTAGAATCTATTTTATGTTATTTTTAGTTAAGAATACAAATATTTAGAATCTATATTTTATATTATTTTTAGTAAAGAATACAAATATCTCGAATCTATTTTTTATGTTATTTTTACTTAAGAATACAAATATTTAGAATCTATTTTTATGTTATTTTTAGTAAAGAATACAAATATTTAGAATCTATTTTTATGTTATTTTTAGTAAAGAATACAAATATCTAGAATCTATATTTTATATTATTTTTAGTAAAGAAATCAAATATCTAGAATCTATATTTTATATTATTTTTAGTGAAGAATACAAATATATATAATCTATATTTCATGTTATTTTTAGTTAAGAATACACATATTAAGCATCTATATTTTATTTTATTTTTCGTTAAGAATACAAATATCTAGAACCTATATTTTATGTTATTTTTACTTAAGAATACAAATATTTAGAATCTATTTTTATGTTATTTTTAGTAAAGAATACAAATATCTAGAATCTATATTTTATGTTATTTTTACTTAAGAATACAAATATTTAGAATCTATTTTTATGTTATTTTTAGTTAAGAATACAAATATCTAGAATCTATATTTTATGTTATTTTTAGTAAAGAATACAAATATCTAGAATCTATTTTATGTTATTTTTAGTTAAGAATACAAATATTTAGAATCTATATTTTATATTATTTTTAGTAAAGAATACAAATATCTCGAATCTATTTTTTATATTATTTTTACTTAAGAATACAAATATTTAGAATCTATTTTTATGTTATTTTTAGTAAAGAATACAAATATTTAGAATCTATTTTTATGTTATTTTTAGTAAAGAATACAAATATCTAGAATCTATATTTTATATTATTTTTAGTAAAGAAATCAAATATCTAGAATCTATATTTTATGTTAGTTTTAGTTAAGAATACAAATATCTAGAATCTATTTTTTATTTTATTTTTAGTTAAGAATACACATATCTAAAATCAATTTTGCATGTTATTTTTACTTAAGAATACAAATATCTAGAATCTATATTTTATGTTATTTTTAGTTAAGAATACAAATATATGGAATCTATTTTTATGTTATTTTTGGTTAGGAATACAAATATCTAGAATCTATATTTTATGTTATTTTAAGTAAAGAATACAAATGTCTAGAATCTATTTTTATGTTATGTTTAGTTAAGAATACTAATATCTAGAATCTATGTTTGTGTTATTTTTAGTTAAGAATACACATATCTGGAATCTATTATTTATGTTATTTTTAGTAAAGAATACAAATATCTTCAATCTACTTGTTATGTTACTTTTAGTTAAAGAATACAAATATCTAAAATCTATTTTTATGTTATTTTTAGTTAAGAATACACATATCTAGAATCTATATTTTATGTTATTTTTAGTTAAGAATACAAATATCTAGAATCTAGATTTATGTTATGTTTAGTTAAGAATACTAATATCTAGAATCTATATTTTATGATATTTTTAGTTAGGAATACACATATCTAGAATCTATATTTTATGTTCTTTTTAGTTAAGAATACACATATCTAGAATCTATTTTTTATGTTATTTTTAGTTAAGGATACAAATATCAAGAATCTATATGTTATGGTATTTTTAGTTAAGAATATAAATATCTAGAATCTAATTTTTATTTTATTTTTAATTACTAATACAAATATATAGAATCTATATTTTATGTTATTTTTAGTTAAGAATACACATATTCAGCATCTATATTTTATGTTATTTTTAGTTAAGAATACAAATATCTAGAATCTATTTTTATGTTATTTTTAGTACAGAATACAAATATCATGAATCTATTTTTTTGTTATTTTTAGTTAAGAATACACATATCTGGAATCAATATTTTATGTTATTTTTAGTTAAGAATACAAATATCTAAAATACATTTTTATGTTATTTTTAGTTAAGAATACAAATATTTAGAATCCATATTTTATGTCATTTTTAGTAAAGAATGCACATATCTGGAATATATATTTTTTGTTATTTTTAGTTAGGAATACAAATATCCTTACTTTTACTTACCTTTGGTTTTCTTTTCTTGGACACTCGAAACTAAAGACCAGGGAGGTCGTTTCTCTTGGCCCCGAAAGGTCAAATGGCATTTGTGGTACCAAGATGCTATCTAATTCAGTAGAGGACTGGGTAGGCTACTTTAGGGGGAGGGGGGTCACTTGGTGAAAAGTTTTCCAATTGGCGGCGCGACGATGCTTCCTCGCTTGTGTATCGTTTTCAGAGATATTAATGTTAACAATTGAAATACGTGTTCAAAACAAATATGATGAAAATAAAATAATAACATATATAACATAAAATATTGGCATATATAACGTAAAATAATAGCATATATAACGTACAAGGTGAAAAGCGGAAAAACTGAAAAGGAAATTTGCAGTTACTACAGCTTTCGAAAAGAATTTAAATCATATTCACCGTAAGGATTTGTTGAAATAATTTTTTTTTTAACCGAGTTTATCTTTACTATAGCAATTTGACTTGCGCAACTGCCATTGCTCAAAGGCAGCATGCATTCCGCAGGTTTAATCGACATAAGTCCAGTTCAAACAGACAGAAGTACATAGAAGCTAGAAGTAACGTTAAGAAAGAAATAGCGACAGCTAAGAGGGAATTTACGGAAACCACGAAAAAACGCATCGAAGCACAAAAACTAGGAACTCGTGACTTCTGGAAAATCTACAACAGTGTAGTAAATAATGGGCAATCAACAATTCCCCCACTAACCAACAATCACGAGGTTCTTTGCTCAGCAACCGAGAAGGCTAACATGCTTGCCAGTCGGTTTGCCTCAAACTCCACACTGGACCCTCTAAACCACCCCCTACCTCAATTTCCTATGCGGACAGACGCCACGCTAGACGACCTGAAAATCACCCCTGCTCAGGTGCATGCTATCATAAAAAACCTTGACACTTCCAAAGCATGTGGACCCGACCTCATCCCAGCTGTGCTATTAAAAAGTGCTCAGCCGAAGTAGCTCCAGTTCTCTCCAAACTCTACAACAAATGCCTTAATGAATCTTGCTTTCCGAGCTCTTGGAAAACTGCTTCTGTAGTACCAGTATTCAAGAATTCTGGCGAAAGAACTGACCCATTAAATTGTCGCCCTATTAGCCTCCTCCCACTTTTTGCCAAAATATTTGAGACCTTAATTAACCATGCTCTATCCAGCACCTTACAGATGCTAAACTTCTGACCGACCGTCAATATGGATTTAAACAAGCCCGTTCCACGGGAGACATACTCACTGTAATCTCTGAACGCATATACCATTCACTGGACAAAGCGGGAGACGGAAGAGCGGTAGCTCTAGATATATCTAAGGCTTTTGACAGGGTATGGCATGAGGGTCTCCTCAGGAAGATTAGATCTTACGGTATCACTGGTAGAATACTTAACGTAATTAAATCCTTCTTAGATAAGAGAAAAATCCAGGTTGTCCTCGACGGTCGTACATCTAAACAATATGATAAAAATGCGGGAGTGCCCCAAGGATCTATCCTGGGACCTCTGCTGTTCCTGATATTCATAAATGACCTCCCCGACAAGATTGCCTCTGAGATGGGGATATATGCTGATGACACCACACTCTATAGCAGGCACGACAGGAAAACAAACGAACATATATCTAAAGTAATGGCAGAAACACTAGAGGATGACCTCCAATCAGTAGTGGAATGGGGACAAAAATTGAGGGTCACGTTCAATGCCACCAAGACAAAACTGGTTTCATTCAATAATTACAAGAAACCTTCTCTACCACCTATAGCAATGGCCAACGACTCTTTATCTGAGAGTACGTCTCTCAAGCTCCTTGGCCTAACGTTCACTGGAAACATGAGTTGGAACAGTTACATCGAGGGCATTGCCAGGGCCGCTGCAAGGAAGGTGGGCTCTCTCTACCGTGCTAGAAAACTTTTAACACCCGAAAGTATCCTGTAGCTCTATAAGGCCACTATTCGCCCATGTATGGAGTATTGCTGTCATATTTGGGCCGGTGCATCGGCTACTAGTCTCTCGCTCCTTGACAGGATTCAAAAGAGAGTCGCAAATCTGATAGGCCCTAAACTGGCATCAAAACTTCAGCCTCTGTCCCATCGTCGAAACGTTGCATCCCTCTGCCTGTTCTACAAGTATTATAATGGTGAATGCTCTGAAGAACTGCAAGCACTTGTGCCCCCACGACGTGAACACCCTCGACAGACCCGACAAGCTGCAAAATCCCACCCCCACACTGTAGAGATCCCTAGATGTAAAAGATCCTTCTACTCCAGTAGTTTCTTCCCCAGAACTGCTAGATTTGGAATTCCATTCCGGGTCACTGCTTCCCAAACTGTACTGACATGCATAAGTTCAAGTGCAACGTGAACCAACATCTCGCTGCCCTAATCCCTATATAGTACCCAAGTAGATGTTTCCCCTGATAGTAGCCCCCTACACCAAAGTGGCAATGTGCCTTGTTTGGGGTGAAAATTTAATTAAAAAAAAAAAATCTAGAATCTATATTTTATGTTATTTTTAGTTAGGAATACAAATATCTGGAATCTATTTGTTAAGTGTTTTTAGTTAATGATACAAATATCTATAATTTATATGTTATGTTATTTTTAGTTAAGAATACACATATCTATAATCTATATTTTATGTTATTTTTAGTTAAGAATACAAATATCTAGAATCTATATTTTATGTTATTTTTAGTTAAGAATACAAATATCTAGAATCTATATTTTATGTTACTTTTAGTTAAGAATGCACATATCTGGAATCTATATTTAATGTTATTTTTAGTTAGGAATACAAATATCTAGAATCTATTAGTTATGTTATTTTTAGTTTATAATACAAATATCTATAATCTATATTTTATGTTATTTTTAGTCAAGAATACAAATATCTAGAATCTATTTTTATGTTATTTTAAGATAAGAATGCAAATATCTAGAATCTATTTTTTATGTTGTTTTTAGTTAGGAATACACATATCTAGCATCTATTGTTTATGTTATTTTTAGTAAGGAATACAAATATCTAGAATCTATTTTAATGTTATTTTAAGATAAGAAGGAAAATATTTAGAATCTATGTCTTATGTTATTTAAGTTACGAATACACATATCTAGCATCTATATTTTATGTTATTTTTAGTTAAGAATACAAATATCTAGAATCTATTTTTTATGTTATTTTTAGTTAAGAATACAAATATCTAGAATCTATTTTTTATGTAAGCTGTAGTTAGGAATACAAATATCTAGAATCTATATTTCATGGTGTTTTATGTTAAGAAAACAAATATCTAGAATCTATTTTTTATGTAATTTTTAGTTAGGAATACAAATATCTAGCATCTATTTTTTATGTTATTTTTACTTAAGAATACACAATATCTAGAATCTATATTGTATGTGATTTTTAGTTAGGAAGACACATATATTTAATTTATATTTCATGGTGATTTACGTTAAGAAAACAAATATCTAGAATTTATATTTTATGTTATGTTTAGTTAAGGATACAAATATCTAGAATCTATATTTTATTTAATTTTTAGTTAAGAATACAAAATATCTAGAATCTTTATTTTATGTAATTGTTAGTTAGGAATACCCATATCAAGAATCTATATTTTATGTTATTTTAGTTAAGAATACAAATATCTAGAATCTTTTTTTATGTAATTTTTATATAGGAATACACATATCTAGAATATGTTTTTTTATGTTATTTTTAGTTAAGAATACAAATATATAGAATCAATATTTTATGTTATTTTTAGTTAACAATACACATATCTAGAATCTATTTTTATGTTATTTTTAGTTAAGACTACAAATATCTAGAATGTATATTTTATGTTATTTTTACTATAGAATACAAATATCTAGAATCTATTTTTTATGTAATTTTTAGTTAGGAATACAAATATCTAGAATCTATTTTTTACGTTTTTACTAAAAGTTACGAATACAAAATATTTTATTTTTAACTAAAAGTTACGAATACAAAATATCTAGACTCTATATTTTGTGTAATTTTTAGTTAGGGATACACATATCTAGAATCTATATTTTATGTTATTTTACGTTAAGAATACAAAAATCTAGAATTTATATTTTATGTTTTTTAATGTTAGAAATACAAATATCTAAAATGTATATTTTCTGTTATTTTTAGTAAAGAATACAAAATATCTAGAATTAATTTTTTATGTTATTGTTACTTAAGAATAAAAATATCTAGAATCTATATTTTATGTAATTTTTAGTTAGGAATACACATATCTAGAACCTGTATTTATGTTATTTTACGTTTAGAATACAAATATCTAGAATCTATTTTTTATGTTTTTTTTAGTTTAGAATACAAATATCAAGAATCTATTTTTTATGTTATTCCTAGTTAAGAATACAAATATCTAGAATCTATATTTTATGTTGTTTTACGTTAAGAATACAAATATCTAGAATGTATTTTTATGTTATTTTTAGTTAAGAATACACATATCTACAATCTATATTTTATGTTATTTTTTGTTAAGAATACATATCAAGAATCTATTTTTGTGTTTTTTTAGTTAAGAATACACATATCTAGAATCTATATTTTATGTTATTTTAAGTAAAGAATACAAATATCTAGAATTTATTTTTATGTTATTTTTAGTTAAGAATACACATATCTATAATCTATTTTTATGGTATTTTTTGTAAAGAATAAATATCTAGAATCTATTTTTTATGTTATTTTTAGTTAAGAATACACATATCTAGAATCTATATTTTACCTTATTTTTAGTTTAGAATACAAATATCTAGAATCTATTTTTATGTTAGTTTTTGTTAAGAATACACATAACTAAAATCGTTTTTTATGGTAATTTTGTTTAGAATACACATATCTAGAATCTATTTTTTATGTTATTTTTACTTAAGAATACAAATATCTAGAATCTATTTTATGTTATTTTTAGTAAAGAATACTAATATCTGGAATCTATATTTAATGTTTTTGTAAGGAATACACATATCTAGAATCTATATTTTACGTTTTTTTTAGTAAAGAATACAAATATCTTGAATCTATTTTTTATGTTATTTTCAGTTAAGAATACAAATATCAAGAATCTATATTTTATGTTCTTTTTAGTTAAGAATACAAATATCTAGAATCTTTTTTTCTGTTATTTTTAGTTACAAATACAAATATATAGAATCTATATTTTATGTTATTTTTAGTTTAGAATACACATATCTAGAATCGTTTTTATGTAATTTTTACTTAAGAATACAAATATCTAGAATCTATTTTTTATTTTATTTTTTGTTAAGAATACAAAATATCTAGAATCTATATTTTATGTTATTTTTAGTTAGGAATACACATATTTAGTATCTATATTTTATGTTGTTTTACGTTAAGAATACAAATATCTAGAATCTATTTTTTATGTTAATTTTACTTAAGAATACAAATATCTAGAATCTATATTTCATGTTATTTTTAGTTAAGACTACAAATATATAGAATCTATTTTTATGTTTTTTTTGGTTAGGAATACAAATATCTAGAATCTATTTTTATGTTATTTTTAGTTAAGAATACACATATCTAGAATCTATATTTTATGTTATTTTTAGTTAAGAATACACATATCTAGAATCTATTTTCATGTTATTCTTATATATATACAAATATCTGGAATCGATATTTTATATAATGTTTAGTGAAGAATACAAATATCTAGAATCTATATTTTATGTTAGTTTAGTTAAGAATACAAATATCTAGAATCTATTTTTATGTCATGTTTAGTTAAGAATACACATATCTAGAATCTATTTGTATGTTATTTTTACTTAAGAATACAAATATCTAGAATCTATATGTTATGTTATTTCTAGTTTAGAATACAAATATATAGAATCTATTTTTATGTTATTTCGGTTAGGAATAATAATATCTAGTATCTATATTTTATTTTATTTTTAGTTTAGAATGAAAATATCTAGAATCTATTTTTTATGTAATTTTTAGTTAAGAATACAAATATCTAGAACCTATATTTTATGTTATATTTACTAAAGAATACAAATATCTAGAATCTTTTTTATGTTATTTTTAGTTAAGCATACTAATATCAAGAATCTATATATAATGTTATTTTTTAGTTAGGAATACACATATCTAGAATCTATATTTTACGTTATTTTTAGTTAAGAATACACATATCTAGAATCTATTTTCTATGTTATTTTTAGTTATGTATACAAATCTTTAGAATCTATATTTCATGTTATTTTCAGTTAAGAATACACATATCTAGAATCTATTTTTTATGTTATTTTTAGTTACGAATACAGATATATAGAATCTATTTTTATGGTGTTCTTACTTAAGAATACACCTATCTAGAATCTTCTTCTCATGTTTTTTCAGTTCAGAATACAAATATCTAGAATCTATATTTTATGTTATTTTTGTTAAGAATACAATAATCTAGAATACATTTTTATATTATTTTTAGTTAAGAATACACATATCTTGAATCTACATTTTATGTTTTTTTTAGTTAAGAAGATAAATATATAGAATCTATTTTTATGTTATTTTTAGTTAAAAATACTAATATCTAGAATCTATTTTTACATTATTTTAAGTTAATAATACAAATATCTTGAATCTATATTTTATGGTCTTTTTAGTTAAGAATACAAATATCTAGAACTTATTTTTATGGTATTTTAAGATGAGAATGCAAATATCTAGAATCTATTTTTTATTGTGTTTTTAGTTAAGAATACACATATCTGGAATCTATTTTGTATGTCATATTTACGTAAGAACACAAATATCTAGAATATATATTTTATGTTATTTTTAGTTAAGAATATATAGAATCTATTTTTATGTTATGTTTAGTAAGAATACAAATATCTAGAATCTATATTTTATGTTATTTTAAGTAAAGAATACAAATGTCTAGAATCTATTTTATGGTATTTTTTGTACAGAATACATATCTAGAATCTATTTCTATGTTATTTTAGTTAAGAATACACATATCTGGAATCTATTATTTATGTTATTTTTAGTTAAGAATACAAATATCTTGAATCTATTTTTTATGTTATTTTTAGTAAAAGAATACAAATATCTAAAATCTATTTTTATGTTATTTTTAGTTAGACTACACATATCTAGAATCTATATTTTATGTTATTTTTAGTTAAGAATACAAATATCTAGAATGTATTTTTATGTTATGTTTAGTTAAGAATACTTATATCTAGAATCTATATTTTATGTTATTTTTAGTTAGGAATACACATATCTAGAATCTATATTTTATGTTGTTTTTAGTTAAGAATACATATATGTAGTATCTATTTTTTATGTTATTTTTAGTTAAGAATACACATATCTAGAATCTATATTTTATGTTATTTTTAGTTAAGAATACAAATATCTAGAATCTATATTTTATGATATGTTTAGTTAAGAATACTTATATCTAGAATCTATATTTTATGTTATTTTTCGTTAAGAATAAATATATGGAATATATATTTTATGTTATTTTTAGTAAAGAATACAAATATCTAGCATCTATTTTTATGTTATTCTTAGTAAAGAATACAAATATCTAGAATCTATTTTATGTTATTTTTAGTAAAGAATACAAATATCTAGAATCTATTTTTATGTTATTTTTAGTTAAGAATACACATATCTAGAATCTATTTTCTATGTTATTTTTAGTTAAGTATACAAATCTTTAGAATCTATATTTCATGTTATTTTCAGTTAAGAATACACATATCTAGAATCTATTTTTTATGTTATTTTAGTTACGAATACAGATATATAGAATCTATTTTTATGGTGTTCTTACTTAAGAATACACCTATCTAGAATCTTCTTCTCATGTTTTTTCAGTTCAGAATACAAATATCTAGAATCTATATTTTATGTTATTTTTGTTAAGAATACAATAATCTAGAATACATTTTTATATTATTTTTAGTTAAGAATACACATATCTTGAATCTACATGTTATGTTTTTTTTAGTTAAGAATATAAATATATAGAATCTATTTTTATGTTATTTTTAGTTAAAAATACTAATATCTAGAATCTATTTTTATGTTATTTTAAGTTAATAATACAAATATCTTGAATCTATATTTTATGGTCTTTTTAGTTAAGAATACAAATATCTAGAACTTATTTTTATGGTATTTTAAGATGAGAATGCAAATATCTAGAATCTATTTTTTATTGTATTTTTAGTTAAGAATACACATATCTGGAATCTATTTTGTATGTCAAATTTACGTAAGAATACAAATATCTAGAATATATATTTTATGTTATTTTTAGTTAAGAATATATAGAATCTATTTTTATGTTATGTTTAGTAAGAATACAAATATCTAGAATCTATATTTTATGTTATTTTAAGTAAAGAATACAAATGTCTAGAATCTATTTTATGTTATTTTTTGTACAGAATACATATCTAGAATCTATTTCTATGTTATTTTAGTTAAGAATACACATATCTGGAATCTATTATTTATGTTATTTTTAGTTAAGAATACAAATATCTTGAATCTATTTTTTATGTTATTTTTAGTTAAAGAATACAAATATCTAAAATCTATTTTTATGTTATTTTTAGTTAAGACTACACATATCTAGAATCTATATTTTATGTTATTTTTAGTTAAGAATACAAATATCTAGAATGTATTTTTATGTTATGTTTAGTTAAGAATACTAATATCTAGAATCTATATTTTATGTTATTTTTAGTTAGGAATACACATATCTAGAATCTATATTTTATGTTGTTTTTTGTTAAGAATACATATATGTAGAATCTATTTTTTATGTTATTTTTAGTTAAGGATACAAATATCTAGAATCTATATTTTATGTTATATTTAGTTAAGAATACACATATCTAGAATCTATATTTTATGTTATTTTTAGTTAAGAATACAAATATCTAGAATCTATATTTTATGATATGTTTAGTTAAGAATACTAATATCTAGAATCTATATTTTATGTTATTTTTTGTTAGGAATACACATATCTTGAATCTATATTTTATGTTCTTTTTAGTTAAGAAGACACATATCTAGAATCTATTTTTTATGTTATTTTTAGTTAAGGATACAAATATCAAGAATCTATATTTTATGTTATTTTTAGTTAAGAATACACATATTCAGCATCTATATTTTGTGTTATTTTTAATTAAGAATACAAATATCTAGAATCTATTTTTATGTTATTTTTAGTACAGAATACAAATATCTAGAATCTATTTTTTATGTTATTTTTAGTTAAGAATACAAATATCTGGAATCATCATTTTATATTATTTTTAGTTAAAAATACAAATATCTATAATCTATATTTTATGTTATTTTTAGTGAAGAATACAAATATCTAGAATCTATATTGTATGTTATTTTTAGTTAAGAATACAAATATCTAGAATCTATATTTTATGATTTTTTTAGTAAAGAATAAAATAATGTAAATTACATTTTTATGTTATTTTTAGTAAAGAATACAAATATCTAGAATCTATATTTTATGTTATTTTTAGTAAAGAATACACATATCTGGAATATATATTTTATGTTATTTTTAGTTAGGAATACAAATATCTAGAACCTATTTGTTATGTTATTTTTAGTTAATAATACATATATCAATAATCTATATTTTATGTTGTTTATAGTTAAGAATACAAATATCTAGAATCTATATTTTATGTTAATTTTAATTACGAATACAAATATCTAGAATCTATATTATATGTAATTTTTAGTAAAGAATAAAATAATCTAGAATACATTGTGATGTTATTTTTAGTTTAGAATACAAATATCTAGAATCTATATTTTATGTTATTTTTAGTTAAGAATACAAATATCTAGAATCTATTTGTTAAGTGTTTTTTAGTTAATAATACAAGTATCTATAATCTATATGTTCTGTTATTTTTAGTTAAGAATACACATATCAATAATCTATATTTTATGTTATTTTTAGTTAAGAATACAAATATCTAGAATCTATATTTTATGTTATTTTTACTTAAGAATACAAATATCTAGAATCTATATTTTATGTTATTTTTAGTTAGGAATTCAATAATCTAGAATACATTTTTATGTTATTTTTTGTTAAGAATACAAATATCTAGAATCTATATTTTATGTTATTTTAAGTTAAGAATCTACATATCTGGAATCTATTTTTTATGTAATTTTTAGTTAGGAATACAAATATCTAGAATCTATTAGTTATGTTATTTTTAGTTTATAATACAAATATCTATAATCTGTATTTTATGTTATTTTTAGTTAAGAATACAAATATCTGGAATCTATTTTTATGTTATTTTAAGATAAGAATGCAAATATCTAGAATCTATTTTTTATGTTGTTTTTAGTTAGGAATACACATATCTAGCATCTATTGTTTATGTTATTTTTAGTTAAGAATACCAAATATCTAGAATCTATTTTAATGTAGTTTTAAGATAAGAAGGCAGATATTTAGAATCTATGTCTTATGTTATTTAAGTTACGAATACAAATATCTAGCATCTATATTTTATGTTATTTTTAGTTAAGAATACAAATATCTAGAATCTATTTTTTATGCTATTTTTAGTTAAGAATACAAATATCTAGAATCTATTTTTATGTTAGCTGTAGTTAGGAATACAAATATCTAGAATCTATATTTTATGTTATTTTTAGTTTAGAGTACAAATATCTAGAATCTATTTTTATGTTATTTTAAGTTAATAATACAAATATCTTGAATCTATATTTTATGGTCTTTTTAGTTAAGAATACAAATATCTAGAACTTATTTTTATGGTATTTTAAGATGAGAATGCAAATATCTAGAATCTATTTTTTATTGTATTTTTAGTTAAGAATACACATATCTGGAATCTATTTTGTATGTCAAATTTACGTAAGAATACAAATATCTAGAATATATATTTTATGTTATATTTAGTTAAGAATATATAGAATCTATTTTTATGTTATGTTTAGTAAGAATACAAATATCTAGAATCTATATTTTATGTTATTTTAAGTAAAGAATACAAATGTCTAGAATCTATTTTATGTTATTTTTTGTACAGAATACATATCTAGAATCTATTTCTATGTTATTTTAGTTAAGAATACACATATCTGGAATCTATTATTTATGTTATTTTTAGTTAAGAATACAAATATCTTGAATCTATTTTTTATGTTATTTTTAGTTAAAGAATACAAATATCTAAAATCTATTTTTATGTTATTTTTAGTTAAGACTACACATATCTAGAATCTATATTTTATGTTATTTTAGTTAAGAATACAAATATCTAGAATGTATTTTTATGTTATGTTTAGTTAAGAATACTAATATCTAGAATCTATATTTTATGTAATTTTTAGTTAGGAATACACATATCTAGAATCTATATTTTATGTTGTTTTTTGTTAAGAATACATATATGTAGAATCTATTTTTTATGTTATTTTTAGTTAAGGATACAAATATCTAGAATATATATTTTATGTTATTTTTAGTTAAGAATACACATATCTAGAATCTATATTTTATGTTATTTTTAGTTAAGAATACAAATATCTAGAATCTATATTTTATGATATGTTTAGTTAAGAATACTAATATCTAGAATCTATATTTTATTTTATTTTTTGTTAGGAATACACATATCCAGAATCTATATTTTATGTTCTTTTTAGTTAAGAATACACATATCTAGAATCTATTTTTTATGTTATTTTTAGTTAAGGATACAAATATCAAGAATCTATATTTTATGTTATTTTTAGTTAAGAATACACATATTCAGCATCTATATTTTGTGTTATTTTTAATTAAGAAAACAAATATCTAGAATCTATTTTTATGTTATTTTTAGTTAAGAATACAAATATCTGGAATCATCATTTTATATTATTTTTAGTTAAAAATACAAATATCTATAATCTATATTTTATGTTATTTTTAGTGAAGAATACAAATATCTAGAATCTATATTGTATGTTATTTTTAGTTAAGAATACAAATATCTAGAATCTATATTTTATGATTTTTTTAGTAAAGAATAAAATAATGTAAATTACATTTTTATGTTATTTTTAGTAAAGAATACAAATATCTAGAATCTATATTTTATGTTATTTTTAGTAAAGAATACACATATCTGGAATATATATTTTATGTTATTTTTAGTTAGGAATACAAATATCTAGA
Source organism: Euprymna scolopes (assembly GCF_053919585.1). Lineage (NCBI taxonomy): Eukaryota > Metazoa > Mollusca > Cephalopoda > Sepiida > Sepiolidae > Euprymna > Euprymna scolopes. Next base: position 120,610,041 of record NC_136492.1, on the reverse strand, counting down.
ACCTATTTGTTATGTTATTTTTAGTTAATAATACATATATCAATAATCTATATTTTATGTTGTTTTTAGTTAAGAATACAAATATCTAGAATCTATATTTTATGTTAGTTTTAATTACGAATACAAATATCTAGAATCTATATTATATGTAATTTTTAGTAAAGAATAAAATAATCTAGAATACATTGTGATGTTATTTTTAGTTAAGAATACAAATATCTAGAATCTATATTTTATGTTATTTTTAGTTAAGAATACAAATATCTAGAATCTATTTGTTAAGTGTTTTTTAGTTAATAATACAAGTATCTATAATCTATATGGTCTGTTATTTTTAGTTAAGAATACACATATCTATAATCTATATTTTATGTTATTTTTAGTTAAGAATACAAATATCTAGAATCTATATTTTATGTTATTTTTACTTAAGAATACAAATATCTAGAATCTATATTTTATGTTATTTTTAGTTAGGAATTCAATAATCTAGAATACATTTTTATGTTATTTTTTGTTAAGAATACAAATATCTAGAATCTATATTTTATGTTATTTTAAGTTAAGAATCTACATATCTGGAATCTATTTTTTATGTAATTTTTAGTTAGGAATACAAATATCTAGAATCTATTAGTTATGTTATTTTTAGTTTATAATACAAATATCTATAATCTGTATTTTATGTTATTTTTAGTTAAGAATACAAATATCTGGAATCTATTTTTATGTTATTTTAAGATAAGAATGCAAATATCTAGAATCTATTTTTTATGTTGTTTTTAGTTAGGAATACACATATCTAGCATCTATTGTTTATGTTATTTTTAGTTAAGAATACCAAATATCTAGAATCTATTTTAATGTAGTTTTAAGATAAGAAGGCAGATATTTAGAATCTATGTCTTATGTTATTTAAGTTACGAATACAAATATCTAGCATCTATATTTTATGTTATTTTTAGTTAAGAATACAAATATCTAGAATCTATTTTTTATGCTATTTTTAGTTAAGAATACAAATATCTAGAATCTATTTTTATGTTAGCTGTAGTTAGGAATACAAATATCTAGAATCTATATTTCATGGTGTTTTACGTTAAGTAAACAAATATCTAGAATCTATTTTTTATGTAATTTTTAGTTAGGAATACAAATATTTAGAATCTATTTTTTATGTTATTTTTACTTAAGAATACACAATATCTAGAATCTATATTTTATGTGATTTTTAGTAAGGAAGAGACATATCTTTAATTTATATTTCATGGTGTTTTACGTTAAGAAAACAAATATCTAGAATTTATATTTTATGTTATGTTTAGTTAAGGATACAAATATCTAGAATTTATATTTTATGTTATTTTTGTTAAGAATATAAAATATCTAGAATCCATTTTTTATGTAATTTTTAGTTAAGAATACAAAATATCTAGAATCTTTATTTTATGTAATTGTTAGTTAGGAATACCTATATCAAGAATCTATATTTTATGTTATTTTTAGTTAAGAATACAAATATCTAGAATCTTTTTTTATGTAATTTTTATTTAGGAATACACATATCGAGAATCTATTTTTATGTTATTTTTAGTTAAGAATACAAATATCTAGAATCTATATTTTATGTTATTTTTAGTTAAGAATACACATATCTAGAATCTATGTTTATGTTATTTTTAATTAAGACTACAAATATCTAGAATGTATATTTTATGGTGTTTTTACTATAGAATAAGAATATCTAGAATCTATTTTTTATGTAATTTTTAGTTAGGAATACAAATATCTAGAATCTATTTTTTATGTTTTTTTTGTTAAGAATACAAAATATCTAGAATCTATATTTTGTGTAGTTTTTAGTTAGGAATACACATATCTAGAATCTATATTTTATGTTATTTTACGTTAAGAATACAAAAATCTAGAATTTATATTTTATGGTTTTTAAAGTTAGAAATACAAATATCTAGAATGTATATTTCCTGTTTTTTTAGTTAAGAATACAAAATATGTAGAATCTATTTTTTATGTTATTTTTACTTAAGCATACAAATATCTAGAATCTATTTTTTATGTAATTTTTAGTTAGGAATACACATATCTAGAACCTATATTTATGTTATTTTACGTTTAGAATACAAATATCTAGAATCTATTTTTTATGTTATTGTTAGTTTAGAGTACAAATATCTAGAATCTATTTTTTATGTTATTTCTAGTTAAGAATACAAATATCTAGAATCTATATTTTATGTTGTTTTACGTTAAGAATACAAATATCTAGAATGTATTTTTATGTTATTTTTAGTTAAGAATACACATATCTACAATCTATTTTTTATTGGTTTTTTTGTTAAGAATACATATCAAGAATCTATTTTTGTGTGTTTTAGTTAAGAATACACATATCTAGAATCTATATTTTATGTTATTTTAAGAAAAGAATACAAATATCTAGAATTTATTTTTATGTTATTTTTAGTTAAGAATACACATATCTATAATCTATTTTTATGGTATTTTTTGTTAAGAATACATATCTAGAATCTATTTTCTATGTTATTTTTAGTTAAGAATACACATATCATGAATCTATATTTTATCTAATTTTTAGTTAAGAATACAAATATCTAGAATCTATTTTTATGTTAGTTTTTGTTAAGAATACACATATCTAAAATCGTGTTTTTATGGTAATTTAGTTTTGAATACACATATCTAGAATCTATTTTTTATGTTATTTTTACTTAAGAATACAAATATCTAGAATCTATTTTTTGTTATTTTTAGTAAAGAATACTAATATCTGGAATCTATATTTAATGTTTTTTAGTAAGGAATACACATATCTAGAATCTATATTTTACGTTTTTTTTAGTTAAGAATACAAATATCTTGAATTTATTTTTATGTTATTTTTAGTTAAGAATACAAATATAAAGAATCTATATGTTATGTTCCTTTTAGTTAAGAATACAAATATCTAGAATCTATTTTTTCTGGAATTTTTAATTACGAATACATATATGTATAGAATCTATATTTTATGTTATGTTTAGTTTAGAATACACATATTCAGAATCCATATTTTATGTTAATTTTCGTTAAGAATACAAATATCTAGAATCGTTTTTATGTTATTTTTACTTAAGAATACAAATATCTAGAATCTATTTTTTATTTTATTTTAGTTAAGAATACAAAATATCTCGAATCTATATTTTATGTAATTTTTAGTTAGGAATACACATAACTAGAATCTATATTTTATTTTATTTTACGTCAAGAATACAAATATCTAGAATCTATTTTAATGTTTTTTTTTAGTTAGGAATACACATATCTAGTATCTATATTTTATGTTGTTTTACGTTAAGAATACAAATATCTAGAATCTATATTTTATGTTATTTTTAGTTAAGAATACACATATCTATAATCTATTTTTATGTTATTTTAAGTTAAGAATACAAATATCTAGAATTTATATTTTATGGTTTTTAAAGTTAGAAATACAAATATCTAGAATGTATATTTCCTGTTTCTTTAGTTAAGAATACAAAATATTTAGAATCTATTTTTTATGTTATTTTTACTTAAGAATACAAACATCTAGAATCTATATTTTATGTAATTTTTAGTTAGGAATACACATATCTAGAACCTATATTTATGTTATTTTACGTTTAGAATACAAATATCTAGAATCTATTTTTTATGTTATTGTTAGTTTAGAGTACAAATATCTAGAATCTATTTTTTATGTTATTTCTAGTTAAGAATACAAATATCTAGAATCTATTTTTTATGCTATTTTTAGTTAAGAATACAAATATCTAGAATCTATTTTTATGTTAGCTGTAGTTAGGAATACAAATATCTAGAATCTATATTTCATGGTGTTTTACGTTAAGTAAACAAATATCTAGAATCTATTTTTTATGTAATTTTTAGTTAGGAATACAAATATTTAGAATCTATTTTTTATGTTATTTTTACTTAAGAATACACAATATCTAGAATCTATATTTTATGTGATTTTTAGTAAGGAAGAGACATATCTTTAATTTATATTTCATGGTGTTTTACGTTAAGAAAACAAATATCTAGAATTTATATTTTATGTTATGTTTAGTTAAGGATACAAATATCTAGAATTTATATTTTATGTTATTTTTGTTAAGAATATAAAATATCTAGAATCCATTTTTTATGTAATTTTTAGTTAAGAATACAAAATATCTAGAATCTTTATTTTATGTAATTGTTAGTTAGGAATACCTATATCAAGAATCTATATTTTATGTTATTTTTAGTTAAGAATACAAATATCTAGAATCTTTTTTTATGTAATTTTTATTTAGGAATACACATATCGAGAATCTATTTTTATGTTATTTTTAGTTAAGAATACAAATATCTAGAATCTATATTTTATGTTATTTTTAGTTAAGAATACACATATCTAGAATCTATTTTTATGTTATTTTTAATTAAGACTACAAATATCTAGAATGTATATTTTATGGTGTTTTTACTATAGAATAAGAATATCTAGAATCTATTTTTTATGTAATTTTTAGTTAGGAATACAAATATCTAGAATCTATTTTTTATGTTTTTTTTGTTAAGAATACAAAATATCTAGAATCTATATTTTGTGTAGTTTTTAGTTAGGAATACACATATCTAGAATCTATATTTTATGTTATTTTACGTTAAGAATACAAAAATCTAGAATTTATATTTTATGGTTTTTAAAGTTAGAAATACAAATATCTAGAATGTATATTTCCTGTTTTTTTAGTTAAGAATACAAAATATGTAGAATCTATTTTTTATGTTATTTTTACTTAAGCATACAAATATCTAGAATCTATTTTTTATGTAATTTTTAGTTAGGAATACACATATCTAGAACCTATATTTATGTTATTTTACGTTTAGAATACAAATATCTAGAATCTATTTTTTATGTTATTGTTAGTTTAGAGTACAAATATCTAGAATCTATTTTTTATGTTATTTCTAGTTAAGAATACAAATATCTAGAATCTATATTTTATGTTGTTTTACGTTAAGAATACAAATATCTAGAATGTATTTTTATGTTATTTTTAGTTAAGAATACACATATCTACAATCTATTTTTTATTGGTTTTTTTTGTTAAGAATACATATCAAGAATCTATTTTTGTGTGTTTTAGTTAAGAATACACATATCTAGAATCTATATTTTATGTTATTTTAAGAAAAGAATACAAATATCTAGAATTTATTTTTATGTTATTTTTAGTTAAGAATACACATATCTATAATCTATTTTTATGGTATTTTTTGTTAAGAATACATATCTAGAATCTATTTTCTATGTTATTTTTAGTTAAGAATACACATATCATGAATCTATATTTTATCTAATTTTTAGTTAAGAATACAAATATCTAGAATCTATTTTTATGTTAGTTTTTGTTAAGAATACACATATCTAAAATCGTGTTTTTATGGTAATTTAGTTTTGAATACACATATCTAGAATCTATTTTTTATGTTATTTTTACTTAAGAATACAAATATCTAGAATCTATTTTTTGTTATTTTTAGTAAAGAATACTAATATCTGGAATCTATATTTAATGTTTTTTAGTAAGGAATACACATATCTAGAATCTATATTTTACGTTTTTTTTAGTTAAGAATACAAATATCTTGAATTTATTTTTATGTTATTTTTAGTTAAGAATACAAATATAAAGAATCTATATGTTATGTTCCTTTTAGTTAAGAATACAAATATCTAGAATCTATTTTTTCTGGAATTTTTAATTACGAATACATATATGTATAGAATCTATATTTTATGTTATGTTTAGTTTAGAATACACATATTCAGAATCCATATTTTATGTTAATTTTCGTTAAGAATACAAATATCTAGAATCGTTTTTATGTTATTTTTACTTAAGAATACAAATATCTAGAATCTATTTTTTATTTTATTTTAGTTAAGAATACAAAATATCTCGAATCTATATTTTATGTAATTTTTAGTTAGGAATACACATAACTAGAATCTATATTTTATTTTATTTTACGTCAAGAATACAAATATCTAGAATCTATTTTAATGTTTTTTTTTAGTTAGGAATACACATATCTAGTATCTATATTTTATGTTGTTTTACGTTAAGAATACAAATATCTAGAATCTATATTTTATGTTATTTTTAGTTAAGAATACACATATCTATAATCTATTTTTATGTTATTTTAAGTTAAGAATACAAATATCTAGAATTTATATTTTATGGTTTTTAAAGTTAGAAATACAAATATCTAGAATGTATATTTCCTGTTTCTTTAGTTAAGAATACAAAATATTTAGAATCTATTTTTTATGTTATTTTTACTTAAGAATACAAACATCTAGAATCTATATTTTATGTAATTTTTAGTTAGGAATACACATATCTAGAACCTATATTTATGTTATTTTACGTTTAGAATACAAATATCTAGAATCTATTTTTTATGTTATTGTTAGTTTAGAGTACAAATATCTAGAATCTATTTTTTATGTTATTTCTAGTTAAGAATACAAATATCTAGAATCTATATTTTATGTTGTTTTACGTTAAGAATACAAATATCTAGAATGTATTTTTCTGTTATTTTTAGTAAGAATACACATATCTACAATCTATTTTTTATGGGGTTTTTGTTAAGAATACATATCAAGAATCTATTTTTGTGTGTTTTAGTTAAGAATACAAATATCTAGAATCTATATTTTATGTTATTTTAAGTAAAGAATACAAATATCTAGAATATATTTTTATGTTATTTTTAGTTAAGAATACACATATCTATAATCTATTTTTATGGTATTTTTTGTTAAGAATACATATCTAGAATCTATTTTCTATGTTATTTTTAGTTAAGAATACACATATCTAGAATCTATATTTTATCTTATTTTTAGTTAAGAATACAAATATCTAGAATCTATTTTTATGTTAGTTTTTGTTAAGAATACACATATCTAAAATCGTTTTTTTATGGTAATTTAGTTTAGAATATACATATCTAGAATCTATTTTTTATGTTATTTTTACTTAAGAATACAAATATCTAGAATCTATTTTATGTTATTTTTAGTAAAGAATATCTAATATCTGGAATCTATATTTAATGCTGTTTAGTAAGGAATACACATATCTAGAATCTATATTTTACGTTTTTTTTTAGTTAAGAATACAAATATCTTGAATCTATTTTTTATGTTATTTTCAGTTAAGAATACAAATATCAAGAATCTATATTTTATGTTCCTTTTACTTAAGAATACAAATATCTAGAATCTATTTTTTCTGGTATTTTTAATTACGAATACATATATATATAGAATCTATATTTTATGTTATTTTTAGTTTAGAATACACATATTCAGAATCCATATTTTATGTTATTTTTAGTTAAGAATACAAATATCTAGAATCGTTTTTATGTTATTTTTACTTAAGAATACAAATATCTAGAATCTATTTTTTATTTTATTTTAGTTAAGAATACAAAATATCTCGAATCTATATTTTATGTAATTTTTAGTTAGGCATACACATAACTAGAATCTATATTTTATTTTATTTTACGTTAAGAATACAAATATCTAGAATCTATTTTTATGTTTTTTTTAGTTAGGAATACACATATCTAGTATCTATATTTTATGTTGTTTTACGTTAAGAATACAAATATCTAGAAACTATATTTTATGTTATTTTTAGTTAAGAATACACATATCTATAATCTATTTTTATGTTATTTTTAGTTAAGAATACAAATATCTAGAATCTGTTTTATGTTATTTTAGTTTAGAATACAAATATCGAGAATCTATTTTTAAGTTTGTTTTTACTAAAGAATACAAATATCCAAAATCTATTTTTTATGTTATTTTTACTTAAGAATAAAAATATTTAGAATCTTTTTTTATGTTATTTTTAGTTTAGATTGCAAATATCTAAAATCTACATTGTATGTTTTTTTAGTTAAGAATACATATATCTAGAATCTATATTTTATGTTATTTTTTGTTAAGAATACAAATATCTAGAATCTAGTTTTTATGCAAATTTTAGTTAAGGTTAAAAATATCTAGAATGTACTATTTATGTTATTTTTATAAAGAATACAAATATCTAGAATCTATGTTTATGTTATTTTTAGTCAAGAATACAAATATCTAGAATCTATTTTTTATGTAATTTTTAGTTAAGATTACAAATATATAGAATCTATTTTTTATATAATTTTTAGTTAAGATTACAAATATATAGAATCTATTTTTATGTTAATTTTAGTGGAAAATACAAATATAAAGTATCTATATTTTATGTTATTTTTAGTTAAGAATACAAATATCTAGAATCTATGTGTTATATTATTTTTAGTTAAGAATAAAGATATTTAGAATCTATATTTTATGTTATTTTTGGTTAAGAATACAAATATCTACAATCTATTTGTTATGTTATTTTAAGTTAAGAATACACATATGTAGAATCTTTTTTTATGTTATTTTTAGTTAGAAAACACATATCTAGAATCAAGTTTATTTATTTTTAGTTAAGAATACACAGATCTAGAATCTATGTTTTATATTGTTTTTAGTTAAAAATACAAATATCCAGAATTTATATTGTATGTTATTTTTACTTAAGAATACTAATATCTATGATCTATTTTCATGTGATTTTTAGTTAAGAATACAAATATCTGGAATCTATATTTTATGGTATTTTTCGTTAAGAATACACATATCTAGAATCTATTTTTTATGTTCTTTTTAGTTAAGGACACAAATATTTAGAATCTATTTTTATGTTATTTGTAGTTAAGAATACAAATATCTAGAATCTATTTTTATTTTATTTTTAGTTAGAAAACACATATCTAGAATCAATTTTATTTATTTTTAGTTAAGAATACACAGATCTAGAATCTATATTTTATATGATTTTTAGTTAAGAATACAAATATCCAGAATTTATATTGTATGTTATTTTTACTTAAGAATACTAATATCTATGATATATTTTCATGTTATTTTTAGTTAAGAATACAAATATCTAGAATCTATATTTATGTTATTTTTAGTTTAGAATACAAATATATAGAATCTAGTTTTATATTTTGTTTAGTTAAGAATACAAATATCTAGAATCTATATTTTATGGTCTTTTTCGTTAAGAATACACGTATCTAGAATCTATTTTTTATGTTCTTTTTAGTTAAGGACACAAATATCTAGAATCTATTTTTATTTTATTTGTAGTTAAGAATGCAAATATCTAGAATCTATTTTTATTTTATTTTTAGTTAAGAATACAAATATCTAAAATCTATTTTCATGTTTTTTTAGTTAAGAATACAAATATCTAGAATCTTTTTTTTATATTATTTTTAGTTAAGAATAAAAATATCTATAATCTATTTTTATGTTATTTTTAGTTAAGAATACAAATATCTATAATCTATATTTTATGTTATTTTTAGTTAAGAATACAAATATCTATAATCTATTTTTATGTTATTTTTAGTTAAGAATACAAATATATAGAACCTATTCTTATTTTATTTTTAGTTAAGAATACAAATATCTAGAATCTATTTTTATGTTATATTTAGTTAAGAATAAAAATATCTATAATCTATGTCCATGTTATTTGTAGTTAAGAATACAAATATATAGAATCTATTTTTATGTTATTTTTAGTTAAGAATACAAATATCTAGAATCAATTTTTATATTATTTTTAGTTAAGAATAAAAATATCTATAATCTATGTTTGTGTTATTTTTAGTTAAGGATACAAATATCTAAAATCTATTTGTTTGTTATTTTTAGTTAAGAATACAAATATCTATAATCTATATTTTATGTTATTTTTAGTTAAGAATACAAATATCTAGAATCTATTTTTATGTTATTTGTAGTTTAGAATACAAATTTATAGAATCTATTTTTATGTTATTTGTAGTTTAGAATACAAATTTATAGAATCTATTTTTATGTTATTTGTAGTTTAGAATACATATATCTAGAATCTATTTTTTATGTTATTTTTACTTAAGAATACAAATATCTAGAACCTATATTTTATGTTATTTTTACTTAAGATTACAAATATTAAGAATTTATTTTTATGTTATTTTTAGTAAAGAATACAAATATCTAGAATCTATTTTTATGTTATTTTTAGTTAAGAATACAAATATCTAGAATCTATTTTTATGTTATTTGTAGTTAAGAATACAAATATCTAGAATCTATATTTTATGTTATTTTTAGTTTAGAGTACAAATATCTAGAATCTATTTTTATGTTATTTGTAGTTAAGAATACAAATATCTAGAATCTATTTTTATGTTATTTGTAGTTAAGAATACATATATCTAGAATCTATTTTTTATGTTATTTTTACTTAAGAATACAAATATCTAGAACCTATATTTTATGTTATTTTTACTTAAGAATACAAATATTTAGAATCTATTTTTATGTTATTTTTAGTAAAGAATACAAATATCTAGAATCTATTTTTATGTTATTTTTAGTTAAGAATACAAATATCTAGAACCTATATTTTATGTTATTTTTACTTAAGAATACAAATATTTAGAATCTATTTTTATGTTATTTTTAGTAAAGAATACAAATATCTAGAATCTATTTTTATGTTATTTTTAGTTAAGAATACAAATATCTAGAATCTATTTTTATGTTATTTGTAGTTAAGAATACAAATTTCTAGAATCTATTTTTACATTATTTTTAGTTTAGAGTACAAATATCTAGAATCTATTTTTATGTAATTTTTAGTGAAGAATACAAATATCTAGAATCAATTTTTATGAATTTTTAGTGAAGAATACAAATATCTAGAATCTTTTTTTCATGTAAATTTTTGTTAAGAATACAAATATATGGAATCTATATTTTATGTTATTTTTAGTGATGAATACAAATACAGGCCGAATTTATAATAGCTCTCATCTCCTCCCTGATGGCTGACTTGAGTTTCGTGATGGTTCTGGGTCTCCCTTCGTAGACTCTATCCTTAAGATAGCCCCAAAGAAAAACATCTGGGGGGCTTAGGTCTCGGCTATGAGGTGCCCACTCAAAATCAATCTTGAGACTGATCATTCCGCCTCCAAAGTTCTCTTTCAGTCAATCTTGGGACAGGTTTGAGGTGTGAGAACTTGCTCCGCCCTGCTGGAACCAGAACTTGCTCATGAGCGACGGGTAGATTGTCTGGAGCTCACTCTTGAAGGTGTTGAGGACCTCCATAAACCGCTCCTTGGTGACTGTCTACTGCGCCAGATTCTTTGATGAAGTTTGGTCCGATGATGCGTCTGGCCGAGATTGCAGCCAACACCGTGCATTTAGGAGAGTGTAGGGGCTTGTTGGCTACTTCATTGGGTCTGGAGGACCCCCAGAAGACATTTGTCTTGTAGTTCACCTTTCCATCAAGATGGAAGTGGGCTGCATCTGAGGTCCAAAGAAGATTAAGGAAACTTGGTGTCTCCTTGATCTTCTCGAGCATCTTGACTGCCAAAGCCCTCCTCTGCTTCTTGTCTGAGGCTGTAAGGGTCTGCAGCGTCTGTATGGGTAAGCCCTGATATCGTTCACCAGCAATCTCCTGCAAGTTTCACAGGACATACCGGGGGACTGACTTCGCTTACGCACTGAGCGTTTCGGACTCTGCTGGAGAGCCTCTCTCACTCTTTCGAACAGCTCGACTGTTTGCTTCTGGGACGTCCCGAGTGGCTTGTACGTTTCTCTCTGGCAGCGTTGAGATTCTCCACGGTCCCATATTTCTCGAAGTTGTCCACCCAGTTCTGAATTCTGCTTTTGGATGGAGCCTTTTCACATTCGAACTGACGCATGAAACTGTCCTGGGTTTTCTTAAACGAACCTGTCTTGTAGTAAAATTTAACACAGTGTGTTCTTCGTCTCAGCTCCCACTGGGGTCTTGGTGTACTCACAGTCGTTGATTCTGCCATGTCCTGTAAAATAAGGGCAATCGGTCAATAAATAATGGAGATGCCACATAAAGTGTACACTGGGCCCCTTTTTTGGTATATATATATATGTGTGTGTGTGTGTGTGTGTGTGTGTGTGTGTGTGGGTGTGTGTGTGTGTGTGTATACCCTACCACGCCGCGCAGTGTTGATTTTCTGTGACTGTGACACGCTGGAAATAAGGATTTCCAATTTCGCTATATCATGCAGTTATCATGTAACGTTATACGCGTTTACATACATTGTCTCAACAAGTTGTAGACAGAGTACGTCGCATGGAATATAAGACAAGTATAACGCGACTCCTATCTTTTGTAACAACAGCATTTATTCCCGGGTACTTTCCCGAATAAAACGTGATTCAAAACGTGATCCCGAACGTGCTCTCGAACTTCATCTACATCTCTAACGCAATTGGCTTATTTAACGTTCTCATTATTCTTTCTGCGGTATTTTTCTTTACCGGTCATTTACCATGCATTTGCATACGCACAAAGGGTTTTGTTACGCAACTAAATACAACTTGTTGTTATCTTAATTATAGTTTTTATGTCTGTTGCAAGTCGTGCTGACAAGTTCTAGTTGCTAGTTTGTATAGGATCAAGTAGTAAACACCCTTTAGCTCTCCGGGCGTAAAAGAGCCAATGTTTTCTCCGAGTGAACACCTTCATAACAAAAACACAATGTCCGCTGTTCGATTTTATAGTTACCTAATATAATAAAATACTTCTTTTTCCCTAATACTGATCCGTTTCGATGATCCAATTGCGTTATCTGTGACATTTTAGAACAGACTAAGTGTTTGCAATTGTTTATTGTTTATCCTTTCAATTCGACCCGATTGTTATCGTTGTAAGTTATTTTTACCAAATGGTAACTATTTTTTTCCAAAATATTTTGTTCAAAAATACCTTAAACGTAAATGCGTAAACTTGCATATTTGTCTAGCTTATCTACTTGCTAATTGTAGAGCCCTACTCTGTCAAACGAGGATAAAAATTAGTAAAAATGCACCATATGAATGGATTATTGGTCAATGACTTCATTTGACTTGCTCGTATATTAAGTTATTTTCCATTGTTTTATAAACCATTACAGATTTAAAACCAAATAATTGTTATTCTCAACCGCTTTGCCAGACAGGTAATGTAATTCTTGATACATTATGCTAAAAAGATGCGTGGGTTTCGTTCTTTTTAAACATTTCCTACATTTTTCCGGGCAAGCTGTTTCTCTTAACTGTCTCTACGAAAACGTTTATGTAAAAATGAATTTAGTTTAACAACTAAAAACTTTAGTTTTCGGAAATTCAGCGGTTTAGTCAGCGTGATTGAAAGGTTGATTACTGTTTTGAGATTTTGACAGTCATTTTATCACAGATTGTTTGCTCGATTACAACTAAAGTTATTGTGTATTTTTAACGACTACCTTCATTCAATAAACCAATTCTAAATATCAAATTAATTCTCTTCTCGTTGCTTTTATATTTTGTTTTGCTGTTCTTTCTTCATAAGGTTGGCCTTCTTATATGTGTAAGTTCGTTCGAAAACAATTACTAACTGACCAGGCAAATTGCTATATTAAATTATTATAAACGAGGATCTGAAGTGAAATATGAGTTGCGCGTTAAAATTAGAGATTTAATATATATATATAAATGTACCTTTTGGAAAATCAATAAGGAGTAACCACGCTTTTTTGTTATATGGGATTACTGCCTTCTCCCTTGGACCAATATCCTGCATACTCCTTCCGATAATTAACTGCCCAGGTTTTATCAAAATCCCTTTTCCTATTATTATTTCCATATAATTATCATTCACTACTCAAAAAACTATTTTCAATATTTGTGCTGAAAAGCAAAATAAGTGTCTATTCACAGCTGAACATTTTGCTAACCGCATTTCATTTTCTGTGATGATTGAAAACTCATGGATTAAGGAAATAAACATAACCCCTACTATATATTCCTTTTGTAACAAAAAATAAATTCTTAATTCGAATATATGTGTCTATATGTTTTTTTTTCAGAATTTATATATAACCACTAATCTTATATATTGATCTATTCTTAAATATTGAGCTTCTCTTTTTTGGCTAGGATCGCCCTGATAGTATTACTTCAAATAATATCTTTCAGGATTTTCATCTGATTTCTAATCAGTGTCTTACCTCAATTATATATATATGTGTTTGTGTGTCTGGGTGTGTGTAGGTGTGTGTGTTTGTGTATGTGTTATAAGTAATGTTTTGCCTATTATTATGTTGATGCATGTTATTTGTTTATAAATAGAAACAACTTACTATGTGCTAATGTTGATTACCATAATAACATAATAGTCATGCTATCTGCCTTCAAGCGCCCTCCTAGCGACCAGAAAGAAATGTGTAAATACCACAGCTTGAACTCTGGTCCACGTGAATGTCAGCAAATATCTACTGTTTTAAATGTGCTTTTATCTACTCAATTCTAATATAAATACATTTCTTACTTTTTCCATGTTCAACATTTACTAATCCGCATAATCAACACATAAACACAAATTATAAAATAAAATGGTCCAAATTATAAGGTGGAAATAGATAAATGTATTTGATGTAATTAGTGTCAATATTAGAACCTTTCAAAATGAATTGTTTCAAAATCGAATATGGAATGCTGTCTTTGTTTATGTAAAAAGTCACAGGCGTTATCTATATATTATCTCAACCTCTATACTCAACGAATTTTAATCTACAGATAATTTTTTTTAATATAGGTGTTCAGGGTGAAAATTGAAAAGTTGATACGTTGAGGTTTCTGAGCTTTATTAGTTTTTTAACTGTTTCACGAATGCGCATGCATGAATGGTCCACACTAAAAATTTCATATGTGAAAAATAAGTAGGTTTGAAAACATTTTCGTAAGATGGTGTCAAGTTGGCTTACTGGTTATTATTCTGAACTTACTCTCTTTAGGTTTTGGTTTCGATCTCAACTCGAGTGATATTTTTTACTTAAAAGAAGTGAATTCATTATTTAATTGGAATTCATTATTAAGATGAATATTATTTATTATTTTTTTATTTATTGTGGACGATTATCCTTATCTTTTCTAAGTTGTTTCACGACGTTTCGTCCAACTATTCCTCTGGCCGTCGTCAGGTGGCAACCGCGACAGGATAGGAACTCTGAATCTCCTAACTGCAATTACTGCCTTCTGTAGTTGTTGTCGTCATCTCACTAGGTTTTTGCCAAGTAAACCTCTGGCCGGCTTTAGGTAGGTTTGAAACCGCTATCTTCAGAAAATTATCATCTGGAACCGTAAAGATTCAACGTCTCTATCAACTTTGCCACTACAACTAGGGAAGGCTGTAATTGCTGTGGATGCATTTAGGAGATTCAGACTTCCTATCCCGTTGCGGTTACCACCTGACAAGGCCAGGCGAATAATTGATCGAAACGTCGTGAAACAACCAAGAAAACATTAGGATAATAATCCGCGATAAATAAATTTTTTTTTAATTAATAACGAAGTGAATTATTTTTAAAAATAATAATGCTCGCATGCACATCTCTCATTTTCTGTATGAATTAAAATGTAATAGTTACGCTACGCCCGGCGTTGCGTAAATAACTGTCCCTTCAAACATCGAGAATAAGTTTAAATTCAAATCGGCATATTTTTATTTCATACTAGCCGGGGCCCTTGCGTTGCATGGGTGCGGAGAGATTTTATGGTAAGGGCATTGATCAATGAAGCCCTAAAAAAATGTTACAATCCCCCCCAATGAAAATAGCAGCGAGTACCCGTGCGAGCGCATAAAATAAAGGTAATAATAATAATAATAATAATAATAATAATAATAATAATAATAATAATTGGTCAACGGAACCTTAAAATAATAACTAACCCTCCTGAGAAAAATAAAAATAGTAGCGGATACCCGTGCCAGCGCCAGAAAAGTAGTAAGTAGGCAAGCAGGCTCGAATCTGTAACTTTACGATAAAAAGGAGGTTTAAGAAATAGGAAACCATTTAGCCGTCTCGTTCACGCGCTTTTGACTTCACGGGCGTTCAAAATACATATTTCATGGGTATGTCGATGTCGCGAGGCGTTAATAACTTTGTAAAACTGTCAATGAAAGCAGTGACCCCTTCTTTGTAGAAAACGGCACAGTTGACAGTGAAAGAATGAATGTTTTGAGCAAAGTGTTGCACATTGCTCGGCCGAAAGTCTGACCTTTCAAACGATACCGGTCAGTGTTGGTCGCGAGTGTCGAAAATTTTATTGAGGCATACAAACATACATACATACATAAACACACTAACAGACAGGTGAGATTAATATAATAGACAAGGGGGTGCTCGTTATTGTCCGGGTTTGGTGAGTTT
Source organism: Euprymna scolopes (assembly GCF_053919585.1). Lineage (NCBI taxonomy): Eukaryota > Metazoa > Mollusca > Cephalopoda > Sepiida > Sepiolidae > Euprymna > Euprymna scolopes. The sequence goes on along the minus strand of NC_136492.1, from coordinate 120,593,577 downwards.
TGTGTGGGGGGGGGTAAATCAAAACAATAATGAAAAGTAAAATAAAGAGTAAGCGAAGGAAGAAATGGCATAAATAACCCTGTTTAAATGTCAAAACTATTTTTTTAATCGGAAAAACAAAAAAAATAGTGAACGCGATGGAAAAATAAAAAAGGAAAAATATGCGAACGAAAAACATGGCATAAATAACCTTGTTTAAATATAAAAACGTTAAAAATCGAAAATAAATGTTTGCTATAGGCGCGAACGTGTAACCTTATGATAATGACGCTCCCACGTTAACTACCCCATCTTAATTGCGTCAGCGAGTAACGTTGTTTTTTTTTTGTTGTTTTTCTATTTAAACAAATTCAAGAAAGATCGTTTATCGCGCATGCGATGTGTTTGGCTAAAATATTATGATGTGTTTTGCGAAATTGTCATGTAGAAACGATTCTTTGCTACCCTCCCTCATTGCAAACGCCTATTTCTATAGAAAATAATTAACAATTTTTTTCTAATTCTCACGTATTAATTGACTAAGAAATCGTCCATTCAGAGGGTACCGGCTTCGACCAGGTCCAATACCGCTGAGAAAGGTTTTAGTCAAACATACAAATATAAATTTAAACAGGCATGTGAGATTTATATAATAGATTTTGCATTAAAATGTTTTTAAAGGCATACAGATTGGAATCAGCTTTGTGTTACGACTGTTTACTATGGACATGTTTAACGAAGTTGGCCGGGCAGATAAATGTGCACGTATCTGTATTGAGAGTAAGCAAGAAAGAAGGCTGCAAAATACGTGAAATTACTCAAGCAATAAAATAATAAATAATTAGTTTACAAGATCAAAACACATCTGATGTGGAAGAAATGTATTAAACGAAAAAGTAGAAGAAAATATATTTTGGTATCTATATCTCTGCCAGGAAATGATTATGAAAGTTTATAGAAGGATAAGTATAAAACATAGCCAACACAGATTAAAATTGAATCATGTTATAATGTTTGTACGATATAGATTTACAATGATTGCTGCAGACCAGTATACGGTCACTCACAAATGAAAAGATAACGGTTTAATTTATTATCGTTTTAAGTTAAATATAAGTAAATATTATAGAATACTAGCAATCGGTGCCCGGCGTTGCCCAGGTGTTTTGAGGTTAATGCTGAGAAAAAAAAACGGTCAATTTTTTAAACTTTGACCCCTATTATGACTTCTTAACATTTATTGTTTAGGGATCAAGTAAAGGTAATAAGTTAGATCCATGTCCAAGGAATCTATATCTAAAATATCACGTGTTTAGACCCAAAATTTTAGGAGGAGTTTGGTAGAGTTCTCAAAGGTCAAATCGTTTGATAACGAGGCCAAATTTCGCGAATTTGGCCTTTTTTTAAAGCAGTTTGGCCTTCAAAATTTCTGTTTGGCCTTTTTCTTCACCGATGAAATCTGGGGACGCAACGGGAATTTTCGGCTAAAAAATGTTGTTACTATGCACATCTATGTATTGAAATACAATTTGTGGCAAAATTTCAGGAAAAACTAATGGATGGTTCTCTCGCAATAGTCCGGACAATTCGCTAAATTATCTCGTCAAAACCTTAAATCTCGAATTTTTGTGCATTTTTTTTGGGGGGGGGGGCTGGGCTAATTTGGCATAATAGTGTCCATTTAATAGTATTATCTTGAAAAAATAAAAAAATAAGGAAAATTACCAAAAAAAACAAACAAGAACAACAAAGGTGTGCCGTATTTTTAAAAGTTTTATTGCGTTGTTTTTATTTGCTTTTTTTATTTCATCGGTGAAGAAAAAGGCCAAACAGAAATTTGAAGGCCAAACTGCTTTAAAAAAAGGCCAAATTCGCGAAATTTGGCCTCGCTTAAAAAAAAAAGGGGGGAAATCCCCCTACTTGAACTTTCTGTTTAATTAATAATGACTCGCTTGTAGCGTTGATTTTTTTCTTTTTTCGCTATAAAAAAATAAATACTTGATGAAATTACGTGATTTTTTCTGTAGGAAAACTTTATCCCATGACGAGTACGTACAATATATTTTTTTAAAAAATATTTCCATTTTTTAATGTCAATGGAAAACTGCACACGTACCCAAACCCGAAATGTAAAGACCACGAGTGAATGCGGGTTTTTTTTTTTTAGTTTAGTTTCATAATGGCGGCCGTGATGTCGGAGGTTCGATTGTTAGATTGTAAGTTAGTTTCGTATCTTTGTAATTTGTAAATCGCAAGTTAGGAAAAAATTAAACCCTTCCAAGATGGACAATAAATAAAGCCATAATATTTTATGGTATCGTTAAAAGCCTACGAACCATAGTTTTTTAGGAGATGTGATTATTGGATTAACCAATCAGAAATCGTCTGTGGCACACACATCTCTGTTTTTATAGATATATAGATAAAGTGAAGAATTACATTGAACATATACTGTTCATGGTTTCGAAATACAAAGCCACAAGATAATCATCCATTTCCGGAAAACGCCAGTCGCTAAAGAGAAGTAAGATGTCAAAGTTTAGAAATAAAATTGTTAAAGGTAAATACTAAAAAAAAAATTATTAAATGACAAGAATTGAAAATGATATCATAATAAATATAAAACAGGAAAAAAAAGAAAGAAATGCAAAGATGTGAATTGAAAATGTAGAAATAAGAACATTGAAGACAAACAAACCGATTTAAATAATGACCCATTTAGAATGATTGAACGAAATATTGAAATGCAACAATACGGAAAAACATTAAAAAGCGCTAAAAACACGAATATAATCATTAAATACATGAAATATAAAACATGGTTGAAATTGACTGCGGCGAATAAATATTAAATGTCGGAAATATTAAGAAAAAAGTAGAACGCAAGTAACGGCAAATAAAATGCAAAATAAAAAAAACATATATGGAATGAAAATTTAAAAAGGATTGAGAATAAAGTAACTGAAAAATTACGAAAAACAATCATCATCATCATTAATATTATAATTATTATTATTATTATTTTTATTTTTACTATTATAATTTATTATTATTATTATTATTATTTTTATTATTATTATAATTTTTATTATTATTTTTTTTATTATTATTATTATTATTTATTATTATTATTTATTATTATTATAATTATTATTTTCTTTTATTATTACTATTATAATTATCTGTTATTATTATCTTTTATTATTGGAATAATCATGCGTGAATTTCACTGTTGCTTACGAATCGTCCTTTCTCCTTTCCTTTCGTGAAAATAATTATCAGATAAACGAATGCCAGCAAAATATTGATCATATATATATATATTATATATATATATATATATATATATATATATATATATATATATATATATATATATAATTATTGCTAATATATTTTTAAATACCTACAGACATTAGTCTAAGCATTTCGAAAATCATCAATGCAGGAAGTTACGATTAAAGCTTGTTGCGAGATTCAAACCCTGTCATGAAGTCATCTCTGACCCATTAGTAAGGAACACAGCACGCGGCCAACGTTTCCTGCGGAAAATACAATTGAAATGTAAACATTTATTATGAAATGTCGATACGTCCGTCCAGCCTGACTTAATGATTATAACATCGTGATATGCACACACACACACACACACACACACACATATATATATATATATATATATATATATATATACTCAGCGCCAGGCGTCCTGCTAGTATATATATATATATATATATATATATATATATATATGCTGACGGCCCACTTGGGAACGCTGACCATGCAGTGATAATGGAAGAAATCGCCCTAAATTCTAGACCCAAAACTGAAGAGCCAGTGCTCAAAACAACGAGATATCATAAAAAAGCCGATTGGAAAGCCATCAGAAATCTTATCAGAGATGCGCCATGGGGAAATATGTTTTTCTCTTCCTGCTGAAAAGTGCGCAAATGAGACCACAAAACAGCAATTGAAGCACATATTCCCATGCAAGCCCCACTCTCCCCAATGGTTTGCCTCGACTTGCGCAACTGCCATTGCTCAAAGGCATGACAGGAAAACAAATGAACACATAACTGAAGAAGTGGCAAAAACACACTAGAGGATGACCTTCAATCTGTAGTGGAATGGGGACATAAATGGATGGTCATGTTAAATGCTGCCAGGACTAAACTGGTTTCCTTCAATAATTACAAGAACCCTTCTCTGCCACCAATAGCAATATCCTGTGACTCCTTGTCTGAGAGTACATCTTTCAAACTGCTTGGCCTAACGTTCACAGGAAACATGAGTTGGAACAATTATATTGAAAACATTGCCAGGGCCACTGCGAATAAGGTAGGCTCTCTCTACCGTGCTAGAAAACTACTGACACCTGAAAGTATCCTGTACCTCTATAAGGCTACCATTCGCCCACGTATGGAGTATTGCTGTCACATTTGAGCTGGTGCATCTACTGGTAGTCTCTCGCTCCTAGACAAGGTTCAAAAGAAAGTCGCCAATCTGATAGGCCCTAAACTGGTATCTAAGCTTCAGCCTCTGTCCCATCGATGAAACGTTGCACCCCTTTGCCTGTACTACAAGTATTTTAATGGTGAATGCTCTGACGAACTGCAGACACTTGTGCCCCCACGACGCAAACACGCTCGACAAACCCGACAGGTAGCTAAATCCCACCCCCACACAATAGAGATCCCTAGATGTAAAAGATCTTTCTATTCCAGTAGTTTCTTCCCCTGAACCGCTAGACCCTGGTATTCGATTCCAGGTCCCTGCTTCCCTAACTGTACTGGCAAGCAGAAGTTCAAGTGTAACGTGAACCGACATCTTGCTGCCCAAATCCCAACATAGTGGCCCAGTAGTTGCTGTCCCTGATAGTAGCCCGCTACACCAAAGTGGCAATGTGCCTTGTTTGGGGTGAAAATATAATATGTATATATATATGTACTAATCGCCAGGCGTCCTGCTAGTGTTTATATATATATATATATATATATATATATATATATATATATATATATATATATATATAGAGAGAGAGAGAGAGAGAGAGAGAGACATATAGATATATAGATATAGAATATATATATGTACTTGCTGTGCCCTGCCCTGGTGTGATTCGATTTGGTGTAATGTAAAAAAATCCCCATATTAGGAACGCCTCTAAGCTCCCCATATTAAGAATGGCGTTTGGAATGAACATTACAATTCTCCCCATGTTAAGAACTGTTTTATGAATAAACAGCCCCAACCCATCCATGTTAAAATTGTTTAGGCGGACCTAATATGAAAAGTTACGTGTTGTTTTGTAGTAAATTTTTAGTTGAAAACGCAGGATAGTTACCAAACACCATCCCCTCCCCATGGTAAGAATGGCTTAAAAAATAACGGTTTTCTTGGTAGAAACTTATCTGTATTTCACCTAACAATTTCTTTAATGAAGAAAAAGCATTCATATTTTCTTATGAAAAAACAACTTCTGTTGAAGCAAAAGCGTACTTGCAATTTTGTTAAAAATTTTCTGAAAAAAAAAGAAAAAACAGTTTAACCTAACAATTTACGGTAAAAAAGCAAAACTCTAACAATCGACTGAAGTATACTTTCACAATTTCTTTTTTTAATAATTTCACGATATCTTATTTCTTTTAATAATAAATTGTTAGTTGAAAGCACAGAATAGTTACAAAACACCCTCCTATCTCCAATGAAAAAAATAAAAGATATAAACTATAAAAATGGTATTATTTCAGCACGATAGCAAATATGCAGAAAAAAACTGTACTTTCACCTAACAATTTATAGTTTTAATAATAAAAATACAATTTTGGGTGCTCATATATTTTTTGTTACTGTGCTGCAATAATAATGTTATTTTGAAAGGCATTCTTAACATAGGAATGTTATTTAAACTAATCTGTGCTTACACATTACAATTAAAAAAAGATATCGTGATGCTTTAATTTAACGTAAAGAATCTATTGAAAAATAGCGTGATATCAAAAATGCATAAGCACCAAAATTTGGTTTAATTTTACAGGAGATATTGTTCCCGGGTGCATACGATGGCATATGGTAGATGGTAAGCGTATTATTTTTACATATATATTTTTTATTAGTATCTGATTGTAAGGTGGAAGCACTAAACAGTTAGAAAACACCCTCACCGCCTCATTAAGAATGGTTTTCTAAACAATAACCTTATATTTCAGCACGACACCAAAACTACATAAGTACCGAAAATGTCTTTTTTATTGGGCAATGTTTTTCATGCTAAATAACATAAGACACATGTACTCATTTCCAAAGTTCATCTTGCAGTTTATTTTTTTAATTTGTCTAGCATATGATCACATTTTCAATAAGTATTTTAGCCATTTAAAGTTTATAAAACATGTAAACAAACTTTTGCTCTATACGGGTGACGACTTTTAAGAGTCCTTTTTAGAGAATACCTGGTTCACGGATATATATACAACTAAACGGCAAATCTGTCCCCAAAAAATCGGTATTATTTTGTTTAAAAACCCGTCTCACGTTCGTATATAACAAAGTATTTAAAACGAATATGCAGACCGTTTCCGTCGCAAAAAACGTGGGTGATCAATTATCGATGTAAATTTAACTTTGAATGAGCACGCACTTTGTGGTCACCTGAGAGAGTGACAATTTTTATGTGTTTATTGGATGATGACAGCCCTACGCGCGGATATAAACGAAGGCTGGTAAATATACACTCGCGTACCGAACTGCCTTGACAAAACACCTTTTAGCTAATAAACACGAAAGAAAATGCCCCCTCTCTCAGGTGGCCAGAAAGTGGGTGCTCATGTTAAGGTAAATTAACATGGAAAAGTGATCACCCACTTATTGAAAAAATAATTTCTTAATATCATGAAAAGTATGTTTTTGCAACGAAAACGGTTTGCAGATTCGTTTTTAGCACACCGAAATGTAGAAAAGAAATATTTTGTTATATACGAACGCGATACGGACCTTGCCAAAGAAAAAGAGAAACAGAAAAAAACGGATTCTGAGTTCCACATTTACGAAAAATATTTTTAATTTATTTACCCGGCGTTTGTAGGTTTGTGTATGTAAGGGGGGGGGTTAAAGAATAAGCAAATAATAACCGTATTTCAATAATAACCGTATTTCAATAATAATAACAAAAAAAGAAACGATGTTAAACTTGCAAAAGAAATAGAAAAAACGGAAACAGATAAAAAAAACCCATCGAACAAAGCGAAATAAAATGGAAATGATGTAATATATGTTTATTTCGAAAAACAAATGGAAATAGTCCTTTTTTGTTGTTTTTTTTAATGCATAAATGTTGGGAAATAAATGGTAATAAAGCAAGGTAAAAGTAAGCGTGGTGCGTTTCACCCAAATTCTAGTCCATTCTTTTTTAAACCGAGGCCGGTGTTGGTTTGTAACTGTCCCATGTGAACGATCATTAACGGTGTAAATGGGTGACGGTGGGAGGAGGAATTTATTAGAGAGAGAAGAATTTACTACTTCCATTGATCCTAGCCGATTTTGGCAGTGAACTCTCACCAAAGAAATTATAGGAATCCACGATCAGCGAGGTAGTGGAGAGGCAATATGCCTATAACACACCTCAGATATTATGCTGCAGTTTGTGTATATTACATGTGCATAAAATGTCTTGATGTTTACTCCTATTAATGGCAAGCTCGGGGGAATAAAATGGGTGCATATATATATATATATATATATACATATATATATATATATATATATATATATATATACTACTGATGCAATTCTCTATCTATATAAAAGTCAAGTACGCCCAAGGATGGAATACTGTTGCCATATCTGGACAGGAGGTGCTAAAAACAGCCTATCCTGCCTTGACAGAGTACAAAATAGACTTCGTGGCTTAGTGGGGGATGCCCTTTTCTCTACCCTGCAACCTCTCTCCCACAGAAGAGACGTTGCGAGCCTATCCTTGTTTTATCGTTATTTCCATGGCAGGTGCTCGTCTGAACTCTAATCTCTAGCCCCCCCTCGCCAATGTTTCACGAAAACACCCGTCTAGCTGAATCCACTGTGAAAAATTCCCCCCTCTATAGCTGTGCCTTAATCAAAACGCGGATTCCATGAACACAGCTTCTTTCTTAGAACTGCACGCCTGTGGAACTCTGTTCCGTCTGCCTGCTTCCCACCGGACTACAACTTGGATGTGTTCAAGTCCAACGTTAACAAATTCCTAATGAACCGCCCCCTTAAGTAAACACTTCATCAAATCTCCACACTAATGGAATGTACTTGGAATAACCCTTATCCCTGAGTGGCTTCCGGACCTTCATAAGTGGTGATCACTGTGTAAATATATATATATATATATATATATATACATATATATATATATTTGTATTTATATATGTATATATATAGAGAGAAATGAGTTCATTTTATATATATATATATATAGATAGATAAATAGAACATAGAAGATAGATAGAAAGATAAATAGAAGAAAAGATAGATAGATAGATAGATAGATAGAAGACAGAAGAAGAAAGCTAGATAGATACATAGAAAGATAGAAAGAAGATAGATTGATAGAAGAAGATAGGCGATAGATAGAATAGATAGAATATAGATAGAATAGATAGGTAGATATAGATAGATAGATAGATAGATATAGATAGATAGAAGATAGAAGATAGATAGATAGATAGATAGAAGACAGAAGAAGATAGATAGATAGATAGATAGATAGATAGATAGATAGATAGAAGATAGATAGAAGCTAGAAGATAGATAGAAGATAGAAGATATAGGAAAAAAGAAGATAGAATAGTAGAATAGATAGATAGATAGATAGATAGAACATAAGTTTATTTATACACACGCACACACGCACATACGCACATATATATATATATATATATATATATATATATATATATAAGATAGACAGAATAGATAGGTAGATAGATAGGTAGAAGATAGGTAGATAGATAGAAGAATATAGAAAGATTGATGGAAGAGAGAATAGAGAAGAGAAGAAAAGAAGAGATGGAGAAGAGATAGAAGAATAGAAGAATAGAAGAATAGATAGAAGTTAGAAGAAGATAGAAGATTGATAGAAAGAAGAATAGAGGAATAAAAAGAAGATAGAATAGATAGATAGATAGTGATAGACAGAAGAATAACTAGAATAGACAGATAGAGAATATATATATATATATATATATATATATATATATATATATATATATATATATATATATACACACACACACACTAGCAGGTCGCCCGACGTTGAGTAAATACTCGATTTGAATTTGAATTTTTCTCGATATTTTAATGGACCGATATTTTCACAGAATACAGTTTTACTATATATCATCATCATCATCATCATAATAATAATAATAATAATAATAATAATATATTATTATTATTATTATTATTATTATTATTATTATAAATAATGTAATTTTCTTATAAACATTTTCTTCGTTTCTACCTCGTGGAAATTTCAGAGTTTACTATTAACCATCGTTTTGTTTTGTTTTGTTTTGTTTTTGTTGTCTGTGAAATTTTATTTAAATAACGATATTTCTAACGTTTAAAATTATTCCTTTATAATTGAATAATTTGTTTTTTGTCATAAAATAGCTCTTACATATATGTTTTTTTTTATAATAAATAACATTTAAATGCACTTTAAAATAACGTTGAGAGAATTATATTCATGCCGCCAAGTTTGGTTTTCAAAATATTAATATAGAAAATTTAAAGTCGTAATTTTAAGCAAAATTGGTATCGGATATTTTTAAAGGAACTTTTCATAATTTTAAATTGTCATATATTAAACCAGAAATATATCTATTATAATATAGAACTGAAATTGAATCCGCTCATCTCGTGTACGACTTGCGTTTTTAAAAATTCTGTGCATGCGTAAATAAATAAAAACAAACTCATACAAGGCTTTTAATGTCAACAATTTATGAATTATTTCCATCTCTTTAATAGATGTCTGCATTTTATTTTACCGCACTCCTAACATAAACAAAACGGAGAGACAAAATAAACAGAACTGAAAAAAATTAGAAATTGGTTTACAAATAAATAAAATCGTTCCGCTTGAGTGTTTTACGTCTTTCTCATTTTTAATAACAAAATACACAAAACAATCTATCGGAAGTTTAGTAATAGTTCTATCGTGTATTTCATTTTTCCTGATATTTCTGGACATTACTTACTTTAAAATTCTAATACAAACAAAACCATATAATCCTAAAATATTTTTAAAAGCACGAACGTTTTTAGCGTCCCAAAGTTTTAATTGATTATTTTGATTATATTTTCATTGCGAGTGAGAATAATTTTCAAACAAAAAAAAGAAATTCATGTAAAAAAAAAAAACAACTGCTCGATCAATTTACATATTTAAAAAAAATATTTCGTCTTTTTAACGACCTAATCTAGCGTGGTTTACATCCTAAAAAGAAATCAAAATCTACTTTTAAAGGTTAATTCATTTCAACGGCCTTTAAAGCTAATATAAACGAAGGAATTTTTAAAAATAATAACAATTTTACATTTTGGACTGGAATATCACTTTCTTATATAAATTTCAGGTAAAATGGGCACCTACTTCTTGGTCAGGTAGCAGTAAACGAGACATGTAATCGTTTGCATTCTATTAGGTTTGGTGGCGGAGAGGGGACAGAAAGAAGATAGGGTAGGATTCATGTAGCAACATTTTTTAAATACGTAGAAAAACTTAAAAACGTGTGTGTAAAGAAGGACTTTTAATTTTCTTAAAGAATTGCTTTGAAATAGCCTCACCGTTAAATATTACGTAAAATAATGAAGTAATTATTATTTCCTGATATGTTAAGAACTTTAATACACATAAAAACAAGGGTGGACCTGTACAATGCCTACCACATCCTTGTATTTTTTTCCGTGTTTTTTTTTTTCAATTTTTTCAACGAATTACATCTCTCTTATGTGAAGGATTTCTCATTTGATCTAAGGGCAATGATGTTAAGACCTTTATCATCCAATGTATTTCGTATTGTTTCACCATGGTCGCGTGCGTTCAATTATTTCAATTTACATTAATTATGCATACTAACTTTAACTGTTATGCATTAATTCTATACACTTACTACTCCATAGCTAGCTATAACATATACTGACCCAAACAGTCACATGTAGTCTAGTATATTATAAAGAGTGTATTATATTCTGCGCCATACTAAGTTGGTACCAATTGGGTGGTTTTTATGTGTTTATTATGACCTACTAATAACATGGTTTGCATGCTCAGATAAGATGTTTGACAGTGTTATTATATACATTAAACACGGCGTGGTTTAGCATCAGATGAAATGAACTATATGGTTCTTCGATGAGATGGTTTACTCTTATGATATAGTACCAATTTGAAATTAGAAATGTAGATCTGGTTTAAATTTAGTAAGTATGAGTCATTCTGTCAAATAATAGAGTTTATAACCCAGTGTAGATAATGTTTTGGTGTGCCCACAGACCGAATAATAATAAACTATTCCACTAACTAAAAACACCGTAATATGCACTATTCAATGCGCAATCGGACTGACGTATAAAAACAATCTTTGTTTGTTATATTTGCTTTTCCTCTAATATAGTGTTTTCTCTAATGACCGATTTTGTTTTACTTTCCGGGTTTTTAGGGGACCCTAACAAGAAGAGGCAATTATAATTTGAGGAAAATACAAAATCAATAGAGTTTTATATAAAATTTTCCCGTTTCTTTCTCCATGAATAAAGCTACCTATCCGAAGAAAGTATTAGTACCATAGCTGTATCTCTCCATTATACGAATGACAGATCGACAATATCCATCGACTTTATAATGAATTGAGTAGACTAAGTATTAGCATGACACTTATATGTTGAGGAAAAACGGCTGATTCTTATATCAGAAGATGAAAGCCTGGAGAAATTTGTGAATATAATATCTTTACTAGTGTATTTTTTTTATTTTTTATTTTTTTTTTTACATAGGCATCACTAGCAGTATCAGAATTTTGGGGACATCGCAGGCGAAGTCGCCATTTTGAATATACACCTATCTTTCTTTCAGATTTTAATAATAGTAAAACGTAATTTAAACCCGTAAATTTTATTTCAATAAAACGAGCAAAGACCAAATTTTAATATCATAAAAGCTTTAATAGAGAAATAAACAATTTTATTTATTTTTCCGTCGATTTCTTCACTTAACATTCGAACAATAACATTACTTGAATCTTACGATAATTATTTTAACGGCAAAATAAAGAACTTACCTGGTTAATGAGTAAGATATGCTTTCTTTTAATCTTCCTATATGAGAATTTATTCATATTTATGTATTATAATCCATGTATTTTTAAATGGAAGGATTTTTCCAACACACATCGCGACCACGCGTGTCGTTAAAGCAAGTTGTAATGACACCGGAAGTGAAAAATTATCTCTTACTTATGTACGGAGGCCTATAAGTGTAAAAAAAACCCCACTAATTCAGAAACCTTAATAATCTCGATATTGGATTATATTCCTTCAAATTTTCCACTTTTAAAGGTTTTCGGAGGCGCTGTAAACATAAATAACCATATATATATATACGGCAATCGAAACTAGTAGTTTCCAAGATAAAAAATTTTACAAATTGTCACAAAGTGGGGTGTCACTTTTCTATAATGATGTGACGTCAAATGGGCACCCACTTTATGGCCACATTGCAATGAACAGATTTGGCCGTAATTTTAAAGGAATTTTCGAGGGTGGCTTCATATTGACCCTATATGAATAAAGTGTGGAATTCTTCATATTTACAATATATGATTAAACAAATATTTAATGTAATAATAACAATAATAACAAACCAAAACACGTCTTCTTTATAATATAAGTTTTTTATTCCGTTTTGTATAAAATAAACGAAGGTAACGCTTTAGGATTGACATTTCCTATTTTGCAATGTAAGTAAGATTTTAATCAAATAATTTCTTATAAATTCTTCAAAGATGTGAGAAATTAAGCAGAAAGACAAAGAAATTCCATTTGCATTTATTGAAATAAGAAATTGAGTTTATTTTAAATTCAGGGGGAACAAATTAAGATAAGTTTGCAAATGTCTTTAAAACAAGAAAATAAATAAAATTTTCCAGCGTACATTTTGAAATCAGAATAAAAGTTTAAATAATTTTATTTAAAACAAAATAAGAAAATATAAATTCTCTTTAGACAGATTTAAATTCCAGAATAAAAAGTTTTTCAATATTTGTCTTTTTTTTTTTTACAAGAAAATAAATTTTTCCAGCAGACAGTTTGAATTCAGAATAAAAGGTTTGGATTCAATTGTTTTTAACAATAAAATAAGAAAATCTAAATTTTCTTGGACAGATTTATAAAACATGATAGAAAGTTTGCAATAATTTTTTTTTTTACAAGAAAATAAATTTTTCCAGCAGACAGTTTGAATTCAGAATAAAAGGTTTGGATTCAATTGTTTTTAACAATAAAATAAGAAAATCTAAATTTTCTTGGACAGATTTATAAAACATGATAGAAAGTTTGCAATAATTTTTTTTTTTACAAGAAAATAAATTTTTCCAGCAGACAGTTTGAATTCAGAATAAAAGGTTTGGATTCAATTTGTTTTAACAATAAAATAAGAAAATCTAAATTTTCTTGGACAGATTTATAAAACATGATAGAAAGTTTGCAATAATTTTTTTTTTTACAAGAAAATAAATTTTTCCAGCAGACAGTTTGAATTCAGAATAAAAGGTTCGGATTCAATTTTTTGTAACAATAAAATAAGAAAATCTAAATTTCCTTGGACAGATTTATAAAACATGATAGAAAGTTTGCAATATTTTTTTTTTACAAGAAAATATATTTTTCCAGCAGACAGTTTGAATTTAGAATAAAAGGTTTGGGTTCAATTTTTTGTAACAATAAAATAAGAAAATCTAAATTTCCTTGGACAGATTTATAAAACATGATAGAAAGTTTGCAATAATTTTTTGGAACAAGAAAAACAAATACATTTTTCCAACAGACATGTTGAATTTGGAATAAAAGGTTTTAAATAACTTTTTGTGAACCAACAAAAGAAGGAAATCTTTATTTTCTTGGATAGATTTAAAATCCAGGAGAAAATGTTTAGAGTATTATCTTTTTTTTACACAAAAATAATTTAAAATTTCATGTACTAATTTTACATTCGGGATGAAAGTATAATTTTAAAACAAGAAAATAAGTACAATTAACATTAACAGTTATATATTAGAATTAACCAATGGAAAAAACAATTCATTTAAATTTTACTAAGAATAAGATTTTTCCTATAACTAAAACTAAATTTATTTTGTAAAAAAAAAAAGGCAAGAATGTAGAAAAAATTAGATAAAAATTAATTCATTATTTGCATAGTCTGCGGCAAATTCGTATTTAGTTAATACCACCTCTTCAATTACTTCATCTTCTTTATCATATTCTACAGTATACTTGTTATTTTCAAAACTAATTACTAGACCGTTGAATTGTTCTTCTACATTATTATCTTCCCAGATATGTAAAATACTCCTACCTATGATACTGCTTAACAAAATATCCCTAATTTCTACATGATCTTGGAACTTCTCTATCAATAGGTTATTTGGAAGAGATGGATGATTTCTTTCTAGTTTTTTAAATTCTATTTCTAATTGTTTTCTATGTTTATCGGAAATTCTTTTCTTAACAGTTGTATTTAATGTTTTTTTATATTGTGTATTTACTTTATGGTCTTCTGTGCTCTGTTTAATTGCTAAACTTATCAATTTATCCTGAAATTCTACATCTATTTTTCGCCCTGGAAGAAATCTAAAACCTTATTTCTATTTGCTTTGATGAGATTGCTTATTGTAAAAGTATCTAAAGTAGATGAGGACTGTTTCCTACCACTATACTCACCAAAGACACTTTCTGCTTCCATAGTGTGTAACCTAGCTGAGGCCAGAGCATCCGTTCTTAATTTATCTACCATAGCAAAACTAACTGTATACTGCCTTTGGATGACACCGATGATAGCTTCTAAAGACTTTTTCATCATCGATGTAAACAAGTCACAATATTGGGAAGGAGGACGCCTCATCAATTTACCTAAATCCTCATCCAAGTCAATTGGATTCCCAAAAAAATCAATAGTTCTTTCTAACACTTTCATGGGATCTTGAACTAAAATCTTTAACTGATCAACTACACCTTCCACTATCTGGATCCCATCTGTGAATGTATACTGATCTTTCAAGGATGTGTAAAAAGCTTTCATCCAAGGACCTGAAAGAAGCTTACCTATAACACCTAAAACCTGTAACTCTAAGTATGCTACTTCATTCCCAAAGGCAGATTCTAAATTTTTGCAGAAAGATTTAGAATTCCTAAAACGCCTTAAAAATGCTAAAAAGTCTTCTCTATGTGTAAAGTAAACCAAAGCTAAATGAAAAATTATATTAATTCTATTACCTCTATATCTAGGAACTACCTTAACTGAAAATTTATCTCCTAAGAAATCCTTAAACTCTTTAATTAAACCTAAAGTATTATTATATCTAAGAGAAGACATTTTCATAATTATCTGATGTCCTATACAATCCTTGCCACTAAGGACTAATTCACTAACACTAGCATCCTCAAAATGTTTCAATTGCATACATACCTCCTTTGTAATTGCTTCCAAAGGATGTATGTTGCAATTGAGCTCTATTAATTGCTTTTCCCATTGCAATTCTAATATTTCTACAGTACGGTGATTGACAGCTGCTCTGTCTGTCAAACACGAGCCAATTTTTTCAATTAATTTATTTTTTATGCTAATTGCTGGTTCACCAAAAATTTTAGAGTGTACCTGAGCCAATTTACTAATGCAGTCATTGATATGAGTTGCATAGTCCTTTGCATAACCACCAGGTACACTCTGGACGGCTATGACATGGGTTGACTCAGGCGTTGTCAACATGACATTATTAATATGTTCGCCATCCTTCGTGGTGGCGTCAAAAACCAAAGTACACGCATCAGAGTTAAGGATTTTATCCACAGTCATATAGTCTGCAATAAAACTTAACTCTGCTGGCATCTTAAATACTGTAGCTGCTGAAAAAATTTTAAATTTTTCATTTAAAAAATTACAAAGAGAATTTACCAAATGTGGCAAATTCTTTGTTGCTACATTATGCATTTTACAGATATAAAATAAAATTCTTGAAAAATACTTAGTTTTGTTTTTTGTAGTTTTTTTTTTAAATCTGTCTGCGTGGAAGTACTTTTAAAGGTTCTGGTGGTGGTACTGGGACGACTGCTGGTGCTGGTAGAGGGACTACTGGTGGTGGTGGTAAAGGTAGTACTGGTGGTGGTGGTGGTGGTGGTGGTGGTGGTGGTAGAGGGACTACTGGTGGTGGTGGTAGAGGTAGTACTGGTGGTGGTGGTGGTGGTGGTGGTAGAGGGATTACTGGTGGTGGTGGTGGTATGCACAGGTTCGTTGCATAAATTAATGAAATTAGGAGACTTTGACGGGAACAAAAATCTCTTATATTTTTTCATTTTTTGGCAGACATAGGCAACCCTATGGAATGGAATTACCGGAAAACCATTTTCTACATTTCTGTTAGTTGCCCACTCTGATATCTCCTTCAGTGGAAGATGTTGCTTTACCTTGTAAAGTAAGTGGCCACACAAAACTGGCCCATTCCCTTCAAAATTTTCATAATTCATTAAAATGGAGTTCATTAATGAAGGTTTTTTATCCTGAAAATATATAGAAAAAGAATTCCTATCAAACTTGGAACTTAATTTTTCAGATTATATAAAATTTATGAATATCGAAACAATTTCAATAATCCAAAAAGGCAAATGCTACAAACAAAAAGTTATTAGAATCATTACATTTTGAGTTTCTAACTTGTCAAAAAACATCAAAAATGTTACCAAAGGCAAGATAAGTTATTTTTCTACCAAACTGGATATATTTTTTTGTGTTTTTATTCAATGTAACAGTATTTTGTCTATATATTGAATAAAAACGCAAAAAATATATCCAGTTTGGTAGAAAAGTAAATTATCTTGCCTTTGATAACATTTATTTGTTATGTATTTGTTTTAGACCACTTTTTAATACAAACGTAATAACTTTTACTTTACTGTCGAAACTGTCTGCAATAAAGTTTGTCTAAAATATTGTATTCAGTTTATGGGAAAGAGCATAAAATTTCACATTGACCCTGAACATATCGTAAAAATAGAATTATTAGAAAAATTTTGATAGGTTTTTAAAGTTTAAAAATTGAAAATACTGAACTCGTAATATTCAATTAATTTCATTACTGTTTTTTTTTAAATAAAAAAAAATATTTCTATTACTTTTTATACTACTTTAATGGGTTTGTATTACTGTTATAGCAGTGTCAGAATTTTCGTGAAAATAGTGAATAATTCCACCCCATCTTTCCAAGCTTATAACTCCTCGAAAAATGTAATTCAAGCCCTATTTTTTTTTCAATTAAAGGAGCAAGGACCAAGGTTTTATTAAAAAAAAAAATGTGTTTTTTTTTTTTTTCAAAAAAGGTTTTAAACTTCGGACTTTACAGGTAAATTTCTAAAAAAAGGATTTTTTTTTTAAAATTTGGAAATATTATTTATTGACCTTTTCTCTTCAATTTGTGAGTAAATTAATTATTTACTTTTACTTTTTAATAGAAACTTGAAAATGGGGGGGGGGCGTGAATTAAAAAAAAAAAGTTTGTCTAAAATATTATATTCGGTTTATTGGAAAGAACATAAAATTTCACATTGACCCTGAAAATATCGTACAAATAGAATCAATAGAAAAATTTTGATAGATTTTTAAAGTTTAAAAATTGAAAAATATTGAGTTCGGAAAATTCATTACTGTTTTTTTTTTTAAATATATATATATTTCTATTACTTTTAAAACAACTGTAATAGTTTATTTTGGTATATTTCTTGTGTTCTTATTCAATTTAACATGTCTATTCAGCTCGAAAAACATGCAGTGTTAAAAATTCAAAATGGCCGGGGCCCCGGCGCCCGGCCCGACTGTCTCTTTAACACGGTAAGTTTGGGAAAAGATGTTATAAATAATAAACTAGACAAAATACTATTAAAAATCAACCGAATATATGTCAACTTATGTCACGGTAACATATATTGAGCGAATTTCTAACAGTATTTTGTCTAGTTTATAATTTATAATACCTTTTTCCAAACTTACCCTCTCCGAGAGAGAGTCGGGCGCCATTTTGAATTTTAAACACTGCATGTTTTTCGAGCAGAATAAACATGTTACATTGTGACACTGAATAAAAACACAAAAAATATATCCAGTTAGGTAGAAATGTAACTTATCTTGCCTTTGATAACATTTATTTGTTCTATATTTGTTTTGGGACAACTTTTTCGAATTTATAATACAAACTCAACTCACTTTATAAGTTCTGGAAGTATATTCCAGAAAGAAAATAAACCCACTTTAAAAATAGAAATTACGAGTTTTTTATATTTTATCTTGCCTTTGATAACATTTATTTGCTATATTTTTGTTTTTAGACCACTTTCTTTTTAATCTATGTGTACAGACAGACACAGTAATAATACAAACGTAACTTTTTATCACCGAAAAACATTTTCGGCGATAAAGTGAACTTACCTGAAAAATTAATGTTTTTTACTCAAATAAAGTTTAAAAAGTCAAAATAAAATTTAAATACAACTTTCTCATCAGTTACAGAAAGTTAAAAAATACGGGTAGTAAAAAAAAACAAAAAAAACTCACCATTATTCCAATAAAATTATTTAACAACTAGTAAATACGTCTGAACGTCTGCTCTGAAGAATGCTGAATGTGAGTGAATGTCGGGTCAGAGCGTGACCTTCGTGGACGGGTGTTTTTGCCTGACTTAAGGGAGATAACTTGTCCGGTTTTTTTTATTATTGTGCCTTGACGCTATCGTAGGAAAAATCTGATAGTTTTCATTTTTTCAATAAGACGAATTACTATATGACGCAGATGTAGAATGGTATTTTTCTTTTTTTAATATCCTAAAGAAATACCTGAATATTTTTTTTATTATACTATACATCTGCATAATCCGAATTCGTCTTTTTTTTATATATCGAAGAAAAGGAAACCAGGAATTAAATATATTTATATAAACTGATCGACTATTAATTACTGGAACATTCTAAACAAAAATTAAGCTTACACGTAAAAAAATAAAAATAAATAAATAACACGTGGTTATCGAAAAAAGAAGGATTTAAATTTTGGACTTTACCGGTAAATTACCAGATAAGTGATATTTTTTTGTTGTTTTAAATTTGAGTATTTTATTTATTCATGTTTTATCTTCAATTTGTGATATATAAAACGTTTCAAGCAAAATTAATTATTAAATTTCTCATAGACATTCCAAAATGGGGGGGTGAATTTATAAAACAACGTTTGTCTAAAATATTATATTTAGTTTATCGGAAAGAGCATAAAATTTTACATTGACCCTGAAAAAAACGTAACAATTGAACGAATAGGAAAATTTTGATAGATTTTTAAAGTTTAAAAATTGAAAAATATTCATCTCATAAAAATCAATTGATTTCATTACGTAACAAAATGGATTCCCAGAACGTACGCACGCACTTTGTAAACAATGTTTTTTAAACAATGAAAAATAATATTTCTATTATTTTTTAAACAACTTAAATAGTTTATTTTGGAAGCATATTCTATAAAGAAAATAAATAACCCACTTTAGAAAGAGAAATTACGAGTTTTCTATATTTTAATCGCAGTTTTCTGTTAGGGGTGTCAAATATACCCCCCAAATTCTGATACTGCTAAGGCATCACCACATTATCAAGGCCAAGAGGCCACTCAAGGATAAGGGTTAAAGAGTGTACAGTAGAAATTGGACATTATAGTAATCATTAGTAATGAAAATTTGGTAAAGTTGATAACTTATATGTAACGGCTCATCAAGAACTTGTTTACGTTAGACTTGAAGACAACCATATTGTAGTCAGCCGGAAAGCAGGAAAACGGAAGACAATTCCACAGGCGTGCAGTTCTAAGAAAAAAGCTTTGTTCATGGAATCTACGTTTAGGTTTAGGCACAGATAAAGAGTGGGGGGAATTATTGATAGTGTTTACAGCTAGACGAGTGTTTCTTGTGAAAGTTTGGCGAGGGGGGGCCATAGATTGAAGCTCATTCGAACACTTTCCATGAAAATAACGATACATCAGAGACAAACTCGCAACATCTCTTCTGTGAGATAAAGGTTGTAAGGAAGAGAAAAGGACATCTCCTACGAGGCTACGAAGTCTATTTTGAACTCTATCAAGCCAGGACATGTCCTTTCTAGCAGCTCCTGCCCAGATGTGGCAACAGTATTCCATCCTTGGACGTACCTGGCTCTTATATAGATAGAGAATAGCATCAGCAGTGAGGTATCTACCGGATCGATAGAAAGATCCCACCAAGCCAAGAAGTTTGTCAAAACTTGAGGCCTCCTGAAGACGAGAGCCATTACTTTCAATTGATGTCAGATGTGGATCAGAATGTTGATGATGTAAAGAGAGAAGCTTGGTTTTAGATGCATTAAAAGTAACCAGCAATTCTTTACCCCATTGTACTACGTGCTCAAGATCAGAGGAGAGAGAATTGGAGAGAACTTGGTCGTTTACTGTCTTAGATGTGCTACCATAAATGGTAGTGTCGTCAGCATAGATGTCTACAAATGATGTAAGGATGTGATTTGGAAGATCATTAATGTAGATCAGGAAAAGAGTTGGGCCCAGGATGGACCCCTGAGGGACACCGGCATAAAGTATCTTTCTTATTTATAATCATGAGAAATCAGAAATCACCAGCAAAAAATACTACAATAAAAAAAAACAAAGACCAAATTCCATATGGTCAATAGTTTACCCGACCTTTGACGTCAATGTTCTAACTTGTCATGTGTATGTATACATATTTCCTTGTTTTTTTACATAGGAGTCACCACTTATCAAGACCCGGAGGCCACTCGATAATAAGTATTAATAAGTGTAATCAATGGGACAATATAGTAATCGTTAGTGGAAATTTGGTAAATTGGATTATTTTAGGAGAGTCTAATCTAAAACGTATTTACGTTAGACTTGAAGACAAACAAATTGTAGTCAGCTGGAAAGCAGGAAAAGGGAGTTCCATAAGTGTGCAGTTCTAAGAAAGAAGCTTTGTTCACGCAATCTACGTTTAAGTTTAGGCACAGATAAACAGTGGGAGAAATTATTGATAATGTTTCAGCTAGACAAGTATTTCTCGTGAGAGTTTGGTGAGGGGGACTATAGATTGGACCTTACTCGAGCATTTTCCATGAAAATAACGATAAAGCAGAGACAGGCTCGCAAGATCCCTTCTGTTAGAAAGAGGTTACAAGGAAGAGAAAAGGGCATCCTCCTCTTAGATCTTTCTAGTAGCTCCTGCCCAGATATGTCAACATTATTCTATACTTGGACGTACCTGGCTCTTATATAGGTAGAGTATTGCATCAGCAGTGAGATATCTATTGAAGCGCTGGGATCCCACCATTTTTATAGCGACCTTGGATCGAGATTTGATGTACGAATTCCATTTTAGATCAGGAGTAAAGTTCAAATCTATAGGTTTGTTTAAACATGGAGCCTCCCCAAGATAAGAGCCATTCTTTTCCATTGATATCAGACGGGGATAAGAACGATAGTGATGTAAATATAGAAGCTTGGTTTTAGATTTATTAAAATTAACCTATCAACATTTTTCTTTATCGTGCCACATGCTCAAGATCAGAAGAGCGAGAATCAGAGAGAACTTGGCCATTTATGCCATTTGATTTTCTTAAAGTAATGGCGTCAGGTTACAAATTTTTTACAATTGTACAAAAATGCATTTCTTAGAAGTGTAAAACTTGCTAATAAAGAAAGATTTATCTATTCTTACAATGTATTTATTTCTTCGTTATCAATCATGTCTACTTCCCCGTTATCGATTATGTCTACTTCCTCGTTATCGATTATGTCTACTTCCCCGTTATCGATTATGTCTACTTCCCCGTTATAGGTTATGTCTACTTCCCCGTTATCGATTATGTCTACTTCCCCGTTATCGATTATGTCTACTTCCTCGTTATCGATTATGTCTACTTCCCCGTTATCGATTATGTCTACTTCCCCGTTATCGATTATGTCTACTTCCTCGTTATCGATTATGTCTACTTCCCCGTTATCGATTATGTCTACTTCCCCGTTATCGATTATGTCTACTTCCCCGTTATCGATTATGTCTACTTCCTCGTTATCGATTATGTCTACTTCCCCGTTATCGATTATGTCTACTTCCTCGTTATCGATTATGTCTACTTCCCCGTTATCGATTATGTCTACTTCCCCGTTATCGATTATGTCTACTTCCTCGTTATCGATTATGTCTACTTCCCCGTTATCGATTATGTCTACTTCCTCGTTATCGATTATGTCTACTTCCCCGTTATCGATTATGTCTACTTCCTCGTTATCGATTATGTCTACTTCCCCGTTATCGATTATGTCTACTTCCTCGTTATCGATTATGTCTACTTCCCCGTTATCGATTATGTCTACTTCCTCGTTATCGATTATGTCTACTTCCTCGTTATCGATTATGTCTACTTCCCCGTTATCGATTATGTCTACTTCCCCGTTATCGATTATGTCTACTTCCTCGTTATCGATTATGTCTACTTCCTCGTTATCGATTATGTCTACTTCCCCGTTATCGATTATGTCTACTTCCCCGTTATCGATTATGTCTACTTCCCCGTTATCGATTATGTCTACTTCCTCGTTATCGATTATGTCTACTTCCCCGTTATCGATTATGTCTACTTCCTCGTTATCGATTATGTCTACTTCCCCGTTATCGATTATGTCTACTTCCTCGTTATCGATTATGTCTACTTCCCCGTTATCGATTATGTTTACTTCCTCGTTATCGATTATGTCTACTTCCCCGTTGTCGATTATGTCTACTTCCTCGTTATCGATTATGTCTACTTCCCCGTTATCGATTATGTCTACTTCCTCGTTATCGATTATGTCTACTTCCCCGTTATCGATTATGTCTACTTCCCCGTTATCGATTATGTCTACTTCCTCGTTATCGATTATGTCTACTTCCCCGTTATCGATTATGTCTACTTCCTCGTTATCGATTATGTCTACTTCCCCGTTATCGATTATGTCTACTTCCCCGTTATCGATTATGTCTACTTCCTCGTTATCGATTATGTCTACTTCCCCGTTATCGATTATGTCTACTTCCTCGTTATCGATTATGTCTACTTCCTCGTTATCGATTATGTCTACTTCCCCGTTATCGATTATGTCTACTTCCTCGTTATCGATTATGTCTACTTCCCCGTTATCGATTATGTCTACTTCCCCGTTATCGATTATGTCTACTTCCCCGTTATCGATTATGTCTACTTCCCCTTTATCGATTATGTCTACTGCCCCGTTATCGATTGTCTACTTCCCCTTTATAGATTATATCTACTTCCCCTTTATCGATTATGTCTACTGCCCCGTTATCGATTATGTATACTGCCCCGTTATCAATCATATCGATTTCTTCGTTATATGTTTCTCTGTTATCTACTCTCTTCATTACTTCGTTATCGATCATGCCTATTTCGCTGTTAGCAATCAATCTATTTCTTCGCTATTGGTTATGCCCGTGTCTTCGTAATTGATTATGACTGTTCTTCGTTATCTACTCTCTTTATTATTTTATTATCGATCATGTCTCTTCTTCGTTATTGATCATGTCTGTTCTTCGTTATCGATCATGTCTGTTCTTCGTTATTGATCATGTCTGTTCTTCGTTATTGATCATGTCTGTTCTTCGTTATCGATCATCTCTGTTCTTCGTTATTGATCATGTCTGTTCTTCGTTATCGATCATGTCTATTGCTTCGCTATCGATTGTGTCTGTTCATCGATATCGATCATACCTATTGTTTCGTTATCGATCATATCTATTCCTTTGTTATCGATTATGTATATTTCTGTGTAAACGAGCAATATTATGTAATAATCAAATCTTTTTTTGTCCATCAATTATTTTTTCAGTTCTTATTCCGTTTATTAGTTTTTAAATTTTATTTGTCAACAATTTTCACTCTTTCACGCTCTTCTTTATCTTTTCGTCATTTATCTCGTTTACATATTTAGTAACAATTTTCACTCCTAATTTTTCACGTTTTTCCTCTCTGTATAGTTTTTCATTACTTTGTTTTTTGCTTGTTTTATTTTTATTTTCATATTCGCCCAATCTTTTTTTTACTTTTATATTATTTTGCCCTTCTTTATCATGTATCAGAGTAGCCATTCTTTAGGAAATCTTGATCATGGTCGAGAACCCACTTATCGCCACGTACGATCAGAGTAACGTGAGGTCATGGAAAGCAGGTGCTTGATGTAATACGGAAGCAAAAAGAAGTGATTCTGTTCATGGTTTCGTATTTTTCTTGTACTGAGCAGAAGATTCATCTGGGTAAAATGATCAGGAAAATCGCTCAGTATGGACACTACTCGGACAGAAAGAAACTGCAACCAACTGTCTGTACAACTACAAAGAAAACCCAATAAATCAAACTCTTTATTCGAGAAACAGTGTGAATTAGGTTCTTAATGAAAACACCTCGCTCGGTAAGGATTACCATGAGAGACAGCTGGCACCTGATCGTCATCAAACTACTCTCTGACAACCAGCATATAATAACGCTAAAGATCCTAAGTAAAAAAAAAACAGAGGATGACAGCGGGAAATATGCATTGACCACCTTGGCAGCATTAAAATGAGAAACAAGGAACTTATTAATGTTTCTAGGTATAGGGATGGATGGAGAGCCATAGTCGGCGATACCTGTACCAGTCAGGACACCACTTGAATTTTTTTTTTACACAGTGATCACCACTTATCAAGGCCCGGAAGCCACTCAGGGATAAGGGTTATTGCAAGTACATTACGTTAGTGTGGAGATTTGATGAAGTGTTTACTTAAGGAGGCGGTTCATTAGGAATTTGTTAACGTTGGACTTGAACACATCCAAGTTGTAGTCAGGTGGGAAGCAGGCAGACGGAACAGAGTTCCACAGGCGTGCAGTTCTAAGAAAGAAGCTTTGTTCATGGAATCCGCGTTTTGATTAAGGCACAGATATAGAGTGGGGGAAAATTTTCACAGTGGATTCAGCTAGACGGGTGTTTTTCGTGAAAGATTGGCGAGGGGGGGGACCAGAGATTGGAGTTCAGACGAGCACCTGCCATGGAAATAACGATAAAACAAGGATAGGCTCGCAACGTCTCTTCTGTGGGAGAGAGGTTGCAGGGTAGAGAAAAGGGCATCGCCTACTAAGCCACGAAATCTATTTTGTACTCTGTCAAGGCAGGATAGGCTGTTTTTAGCAGCTCCTGCCCAGATATGGCAACAGTATTCCATCCTCGGACGTACTTGGCTTTTATATAGATAGAGAATTGCATCAGTAGTGACTGAATTAATGAATGATTTTTTTTTAATCAATGCATAAATTTCTAAGTAATTAGTTCCTATTTAGTTTCCTCCTTTCGTTCTATCGTAAATACTTTCGTCTTTCAGCTTTGCTTTTCTTTTTTCTAATTTCTTCGTCTTATTTATCTCTTTTAACATCGAATATTAATGAAGCCAAACTCTTAACTTTGTAAACATTTGTTCATCTTTCGTTTGCATTCATCATTTCATTTTTCATTTTTTTATATATTTTGTGTCAAAAATATAATTCTCATGATTTTTTGATGTATTAGGTTCATCAAAAGGTTTCCTACGTCATTTTGAACTAATTGTCTGTAGTGAAGCCTTCGTCAAAATATCTTATTACTGTCTCTTTTATATTTTGATCAATGCAGTAGTGTCTAAAGACTTGTAGATTACCATCGGTCTTTTGTGTCGAAGAAGCTTATCAAGGTCTGTCTTCAAGACGATGAATGTGTATTAACAGGATGTTATTAGAATAGTGTTGTTTATTTTGAAGAACACTTGGGTTTTTTAAAACAAATCTTTGCATTATAAATCATTATCCGTTAAAAATGCAAACATTTATTTAAACAGTTACAAACAAGAAACAAAGAAATAAAAACATAGAGATAAGAAATTATAAATAAGGAGCGAGGATTTTTACAAAATATAAGTGTTGGGACGATTCTTCGGGAATCGGAAAAATCGGGAATTTCTCCGCCTATTTTCCGATATCAGAAACGATTATTTTAATTTTTATTTGTTAAAACTTACTCTTCCATTGTTGGTGCGACTAATATAATAATAAATGTTTATTAACGTTAGACTAGCGGTAAAATGAGGATCACAAACAGATTTTACATACTTTTTCGAAAATATATGCATACATTATATGAGTTTTATAGTAAATCGAAAGAAAATGAACATGAGAATGAACTGAAGACGTCTTGCAATAATTGGAATCAGTAATTGTATCGGAATCGGAAATTTAGAACAGAAACGGGAAAATATTGGAATCGTCAGATCATCATTAAATGTGTAGAAAGGATAAATGATAAAGAGAAAAATTAATAATGTAAAAGATGAAACGATGATGTCAGAAAAACAGAAAGAAATAAAAACGAAATGAAAACTGGAACTAAATATATGATTGAACAATAGAATGGGAGTTTGATTATTACACAGCATAGCTGATTTGGAAATGATGTCCTTTATCTATTTCATTAAATTTGTATCACGAGGAAAAAGAAAAGATTTAATAAAAATACAAAAAGCAAATTACATAAAGACTTACGAAAATGTCTTTACACTTCATAACTTTATTCTTTACAAAATTCATCCTTCTCTACAATCTTCAGTGAATTATCTTGGAAACTTTAGAATTTGTGTAATGAATAAATTATTAGTTGAATGAGGTTTTTCCTAAAACTATTAAAAATTCTTCCTATTTGACTTTCTGAAATTTTAGAATGAGGATTAATTATTCGTATTAATTTGGACTACTATTATTTACTTGAGTGTCATTTTCACAACGTTTAAGTCGCTGTAACCTCCGACCTTATTCAGGTGTACATTGCCGAAATCAGTAATGTTGCTGTCAAACTCTGAAATTTGAACAAAATTTCGAACGGAAGCCTTGTTTTACTTCACGAAGGTAAGATGTTCTTGTTCAGTCAGCTATGATTTGATAAATGGCCTAATTAATTCGCAATTGTATTTTTCGATCGCCAAGTAAATACAAAAGTGATATTTTTCTGAAGGTTTAAGGTTTAATTCTCAGTGTGTGCGACCGACAAAGACAATTACGAATTACTTAGAACCTCTATCCGGTCATTGCTTATTAAACAAGAGCTTACCTTTACCTCAACAAATGTATGAAGACACGCGTGGTGTACCATCTTCATCTTTGAGCTGGTTTATTTCTGTCCAATTTGAAAGGTTATTGATGAAATGCAGAAACGTATCTTTAATTTGATTGCTCTCGCCTTCACTATATATCAAATGTATAATATTGCTAGATTCAGTCAGTTCTGCACACAATATTATGGCAGGTGGTGTTCATAATTGTTTGATCTATTCTCTGCTGCCATTTGTTCCAGCTCGTTTTACTCGTTAGTCTTGTATTCCCTGTCAATTCGCTGATCCCATATTTTATTGTAATACAACTTTCTATTTCAGTACAGTCTTTCAATTACTGTATGCTTGTGGAATTGTCTTCCTCTTGATTTTTACTTCTAATTATACCCTTGATCTTTTGAAGAAAAAGGTAAGAATCTTTAAGATATCTTTTTCTCTTCCCTGTAACATCTATCTCACAGAAGAGATTTGCGAGTTTGTCTCTGCTGTATCGTTATTTTCATGAAAAGTGTTCGACTGAGCTTCAGTCTATGGTCTCCTCCTCGCCAAATTTCACGAGACACACTCGTCTAGCTGAAAACACTATCAATAATTCCCCTCACTCGTTATATGTGTCTAAACCTAAACGTAAATTCCATGAACAAAGCTTCTTTCTTAGAACTGCACGCCTGTGGAGTTGTCTTCCATTTCCCTCCTTTCCAGCTGACTACAATATGGTTGTCTTCAAGTCTAACGTAAACAAGTTCTTGATGAGTCGTTCAACTTGTTAACAAATTTACCGAATTTCCATTACTAACGATTACTATATTGTCCAATTTCTACTGTACACTCTTTACCCTTTATCCTCGAGTGGCCCCTTGGTCTTGATAAGTGGTGATGCCTATGCAAAAAAGAATCTCTTATCGTTACGATAATTCAGATGCCAGGCACTGTATGGAGTGATTACCATAATAAAAATAGTAAAATATAAAAATACATATTGTTTTATTTATTCATCGAATATACAGTTGGAATGATTTCACAGAGGAAATAAATATACAATTTATTCTAAATGTAATTTAATATTATGTCCGCTTATTTATTTTATTTATTTTTTTGTAATTTATATATAATCAGTAAATGTATAATATGTATAATATAAATATATTGTATATAAATGTAAATGAATATTATGTAGAGAATATTTATTAAATAATAAATATAAATGTATATAATATACAGAATATTTAGAGAAAAAATAAAAATGTATATTATATAGATTAATGCAAATGACAAGTGTGAAGAGGCTTGCCAGTGCAAGGGTAATATTACAATTGAATTCTTATTAATCTTACACGATAAGTTGCTTTTTGATCTTGTTACAGGGCTTTGTTTTCAATAGCATCTCTGGACAGAGGAAAATAAACAGACCCACCAAATATATAGTAGAGGTCATGAGAACTATTTTCTCTTGCTTTACTCACTTGTTTCTTTCTTTTTTTTTCTATCGTCAGTTTGTTTAAAGTATTTTTATATCACTTGAATATTATTGTAAACACCTGGTTTTTCTCGAATAATTTTAGTCTCTGCTTATTCTTTCTTTGTCTATCTTTTTTAAAAATATTTTCTGCCTTATTTTATCCTCACGTGATGACACCCAATTTTTTTTATATTTTGCCGAATTTACCGGATCCACTGTGAATGCATTTTCTCATATCACTATTCTAGCACTTGGGTTAAATTGTAAGCTGCACATGTGTGCACCTGTGACAAATCTCACAGGGCAAACAAAAAAAAAATGTCTGCATTTAAACATGTGCGCCATTATGCACCATACGACCTTTTCAAAATTATTACTTTCCAAGTATTTTTCTTCGTTATTAAGTATGAATTCTTCAGTATCTTAATAAATAGTTTTTCGTAGAGTCTTTTTGTTCTCTGACTCTTTCACACATACACACACATATTATATTTATTTCTCTCGCTTTCTCTTATACTGAATTGCTTTCGTTTAGCGTTTATCACAGTTGGAGTAATTTGATTAGTTCTTACTTTCTTAATGACTCCTCTCTTACCAGCGGTAAAATTCCCATGTCACTTCTTTTCTCCGGTGGGTTACATTAATGGTCCCAACCACCGTCTGTTGTGAAGAAGTTATAGGCGGAAGTTTAAGTTTTTTATAAACGGCTTTAATATTAACTGGAGTTTTATTAATAAATACTCACACATTATTATGTACATAACATTGATGTGTTACATATAAAACAGAATAAATAAAATACATAATAACCCGTTTGATAAATTGTAAGATAATTGAACTTACCAATGTTTGTTAATATTAGTAAGCTCTGTGATGCATTATACAATGTCTGCTGTTTATAATATTAACAGACTATTTGCATGGAATTTATTAGATAATATTTAAGTACTTAAAAATTAGCGTTTAACCTGAAAACATTATTATACAAGAATACCTGATATAATTTATGTATATCACTAAAAAGTTTTTCCTTATCTGTTCTTGATTTTTAATTATTTTGTTTATGTGATACTTGTGTGCCGCTATATAAAACGATTGGGAATAATTGTATCAGGCATAATACATTTATTATTATATTTTCTCTATTGCACTATCTCCATTCAGTTCTCGTGATAGCTGAAATATTTATACACTGATTGAAGATAGTTAGCTGTAAATGTATGTCGATTATAGTCCTACTCTTGTAATATAAAGCGAATGCGCATATGTAAATGCATATGTAAAGAGATGCATTTTGACAAAGAAAGAAGACAAAGAGTAAAGAATGATCACGGGAGATACATTGATAATGTTCGCGATAACGTCCGAGGCGGGAAGGACACTCGAGAAGACGATCACATAAAGGAGGTCACAGCGGAAAAGAGAGAATGAAGAAAAACATGTTTTGCTACAAAGAACAAGCGAGTGGGGGTTATTGTCTATTCTTTGTCTTGGTTTCCTTTGCGACTGAAACTGGATATAAGGTGAGCTGGTTCCCGAGAAACGTTACACTCTTAGCATCTGTTCATTCTTTGTGTTCTCCCTTTTTTCCTGTGATTCATACTATATCTTAACCCTCGTTTCACCATATAAATCTATGAATCTTATTTTTAAAAAAAAACAGAACATTCTTAAATATCTTTCTAATCACGTTCTACTACATAACTTCTTATCTTTGCTTTTATTTGGGGCAAAATACATACCATCTACTGTCTTCATTAGATAGAACTAACATGCAAGTAAAATGAAACAGGTGTAATATTCTCAGTCTCAACATACACAAAATGACAGCGTCCAATTAATTCCATTATTTTGTAAAAGATTAAAAAAGAAATAAAGCACAGATTCATCCATTTTTAATTAAAAAATGATTTTAAATCTGCGAAATGTATAAGTTAAAACTTTAAATATACGCACGAATGCTACTTCTCCCGGTCAAATTTAAATATAGTCGGGAGAATTCTCAGTCAGTATTTATCTGGAATACCCAAATAAAATTAATTGTACCCATCAAATAGTTATATTGGGCGGATCGTACGTGAATTGTTCACATTTCTGTTAGTAATAGGACGTATTAGCAAATGGAAGAGGGCCACACGTTCCTTTCAGCAAATAAAATGGTTTTACGAGATAAGTCGTTCCTCAATTATCAAACGTGTTGTCGTTTTATTACGTTCGAGTTAAGGGCAATTTGTCTGTGAAGCAGAGAACTAGAACAACTAATTGATTCTCTTTTGTATTTCTCTCTATTTCAATTAAGCTTTGCACAAAATAGTTGACGGTGACAAATCGGGAAATATTTATACAGCGAAATATTTATAGATCAATAGACAAATATTCGAAGCATAATCTATGAAATGTTGGAGATTTATTGACGCTTTTGAGCTAATATAACAATAATTTGTAAATATGAGAACTGAGTAAAAGCAAATGCGTTGGAAAAGAACAATTTCATTTTTTTACTTTGATTCTTTTAATAAATAAAGGCATAAGAAATCCGTAAGTTGGGCAGAGCACCTATAATATCATAATTATTAACGGTGTCCATTTGCTACCACAATGTGTTATTGAGATTTAAAAGATTTATCCAAGCTTAGAGTTTTTTTTTTACTTTTTGATGACCTGTGGACCCCTTAGCAAGTATTTCAACACACGTGGCTCCCGGCACTTCAAGACAAAATGGAAATTTTTGTTTTTATGTTGCTTACTTAGTTACTCTAAAATTAAAAATCAAATTAAAAATTTAGCTGAAAATTACACACTTGATGTTGAGCTCGTTTGACGAGGTCTCTTATGTCCTGCAAGGCAGATATCGTTCTTTACATCAACGCGGCCTCTTAAATTTGTTTCAATGGTCAACGGGTCAGGAAATCCACAATCACAAATGTACTTTTTTAGTGGCTTGTATGAGTATTACGTATGCTCTTTTGCTAAGTAAGAGGATACGCATCCTAAAAAGAGAACCAGACGCTTTACAGATTTTCTTTCCAACTGAATGCCAGTGTCATTGCTTTTGAAACCTTGCACTCTGCCAGCTCTTGTTTTTCATCTTCAGAAAGTTCAATGTTAATGTTAAAATGAGCATATGTGTCATGGGACATCCAGTGATGCATCCTCAAAGCAAAGAGAATTTCAAGATTCCTCATGATGTAACATGTTGATACGATGTTCAATCCTCTGCGTTTTCAAATGCTACTGCAACAAATAAAACGTGGCTCTTGACGTGGCCTAAATTCTGGACTCCAATTTGAGCAAACATTCTTGCAAACTTATCCTGAACATCACAGGTTGTTACATAACGGTCTTGCATAAATTAGTTCGTCTCGTTGAGTTGACCAAAAATGTCAGTCACGTAGATGAGCATCATTACAAAATCTTCATTGTCTAAGTGGATATGGATTTTGTTTTCGTTTTCTCATAGAGAGATTTCCGCTTCTATACTGAATTCATATAGTCGAGAAATCGTTGATCCCTCAATATCAAACGAATCATAGAACAGAAGTTTCACACATTGAATTCCTATTTTTTCTTGTTAGAATTTGAGAGAGCCGATGATTTTTAGCTTTCGAATGAATAGCGTTCACCTCTTTGAATGAGACGAATGAAACCTGGCGATAGAGTGTTGACGCAAGAGCATATCAGCATAATGAACAGTTGGAAGAGTCATGCGTGGCCATTCATTCCTGACATATGTAATAAAGCTTTCCTCTGACGCAAAAAATTGCTGGAGTATAATCTTTACAGATATGATTCCAGTGAAATCCATTTACTTCAGAAACGTCAATGTTGATTTTAACATATGTTGTCGTCGTTATTACTAACATGATATTGCAAACCAAAATTTCGTCCTTTTCTCTGCCTCTATTTCATCGCAATCAACGATGATCAAATGGTTTCCCAATGCGATGTCTATAGACTCATCTTATTCTAAAGTAGCAATGAGCGTGTTTTGCTTGATTTTAGAGTTAACATGACGGCATACGTCACACTAGTGGCCATGTCATCGATCTGTAAAGTGGATTCTGTCATCAGAAAGCGAAATTAACTTTATCGTTTTAACCTCTGACCACAACTATTTTTAAGCGCATGGCTTGATACATTTATCAGCAATAATGTGTGGTTTCTTACACTTCACAGGTTCGAATGGTTCTTCGTAGCTGGAGTATAGATTAAAATCCAAGTTTGGATGTGTCGCTTCATGGTCTTATCCTGCAAGTTTCAAAGAACGCTAATGACAGCAACTCTTCTTATTTTCGCTGTGCATCTAATGATGATTTAGCAGTTTGGAAGGTCGTGGTGATACATTTAACATCATCACTGAGCAATGCACGTCATTCTGAAATGAGAAATTGCATCAATAAAAAATAATTTTGAGTGTTTCATAAAGTTCGGACATCATCTCACCCGAACGGTTAGGTTCCACATATTATTTTATTTATTAATTATTATATTATGTTCTAATATCTACTTCATTTAACAGTATTAAAGTTGTGGTTAGGTACTATTTGACTTTGTTTCTAGTTTAATCTTATTAATTAAAAATGAATGAGTGTTTCCATAAGTATATATTGGGTTAGATGTTTTACATATAAAACGCCTATCAGGATAGGAAAAATTTAGGATACGTAAGCCAAGCCAGAACTAATTACGTTCGTATCTAGAAGTTCCACATATAGAAATATAATCATGTCATCAAAGTCGTTTTCATAAACGTCGTTTGGCGCAAAGAAAATTCTTATTTTATTTTAAATGTGTTCATTAAAAACGATGTATGTAATAAAAACAATATTAAAGTTAATACAGCATAAATAATTTCATAAAATAAAAGTGTACAATTATTATACTCTTTGGCTGTCTATCCGATTAACATGTAAAAATATCAGTTTACTCACCAGAATTCTCTTTCTAATCAATCAGTGCATGTCATGCTAAGCAATTTGCAAACAGAATCCGACCAGCGATAAGTAACGTGAGTTAAAGTGGCGAACAAAATATCAAACTTCGTAAACAAAACAGGCGTCGATACGATCATATGACTAATGGAGCACGTTTTCGAGCGTACAAACACATCTATTGCTTCAGTCAGTCTTGCCCTGGAAGCCGTGCAAATGGTACACGGACACATAATGTAAAAAAAATCTAAGGATAATGTCAGTTAGATGACTGTTTATCTGCGTCTCACATTTCTTAAATCAAACAAAAACTGTTAAGTAAATAATTTCACTTAATTTAGTTTCCTTGTTTTTAAGTGCATTCACTCCACTAAAATCAGATGACCGGTTATCACTAGATCACGTGGTCATTTATGAAACGGAATAGTTGTAAAAAGTGATTATTTGGAAAATACTGAGTACAAATACTCGCATGCATTTGTAAAGAAAACTTTGGTTTTTGATCGTGGCTGAAAACGTAATACTAAGCGATATGATAAGTGATATATGAAAATGCTTAATGAATCTTTTCAATTAAATTGAGTTTATTCGTAATATTGCACGTTATTAGTGATATAGAAGGCTTTTAGTAATATAGCAAGTTATTTTTAATCTATTACAATGATTTCCATAAAATATAAAAAAATAATTGCATTTCAAATGAATATTTGTTTGGGTTAAAAGTTAGAATCTAGAAGTTGATATCAGTTTTTATCTAATTAAAACCTCAACTATTCTGAATTATTGAGAGTGTATCTGGAAAGAAAATAATAACAATATTAACTCACTTTACTATCAATCCTTTAACCCATCGCCTTGAGCCCCTGGGGGGGGACATAGGCCATCCACAACTTTGTAGATGCTTTTGTAGCGAGGATGTTTTTTCGGGGTGAGGGAGCTGTTCCCACACTCAACCTTCACCGAAGGTATATACAGCGCTAGCCTTCCCAAATGTTCACATATCTGCTACTGGTCAGGCTAAAAGTTGATTACAATTCGCTGATCTGGCAGGAATCGGTGTGTCAACGTGATTGTGTCGTACACACTTTGCAATCAAATTTCGGGAGATTTTGTTTGTTGTCGTTTGTCTTTAATTATATTGGATTTTTAAATAGTGTTTACAGGAACCTAGTTATTGTTTATAAAATAATATTTCAAGAATTTATGCATAAAAAATAAGATTTTATGATTACAGATCCCTGTCTTATATCCAATCTTATTGAACCGACAGTAAAATTAGTAGTACACGCAAGAAGTATGCTATGTTAGTTTATATATGTGGTGCTATAAGATTTGTAGGTTAAACAACAAAAGGACGTGTATGTGTGTGTCGAAAGTATAAGCAGCAGAAGCTGTTGTTAGTGTTGTTGTTTGATATCATTAATTTATTCTGTATGTATCTGGTGATTATTGTTGGCATTCATTTCTCCTATATTCTTCTAATTAGAATTATTTCTAAAAAATACATCGAGTACTAACGTACTAACGGGAAGAAGCACGTGGAAGTTCATAATGTTATCAGTGAATGTGCTTGTCTGGAGAGAACTTGATTCGAACTCGGTACATCTTTATTGTCAGTCCGTGTCGATTATCATTTAGCTACATTCAGCTTCTTGTAACTGTTTTTTTAATATTATGAAACTGGAGTATTCGTTTGCAGAAATGCGTGAACGTACACGTTTATGAGTTATTAGAGTTTGCCATGCCTAAAATGTGATTCGCATAGAAAAATTGCGTTTTCTAGCTTAAAAAAGGACAAAAGTTTATATAATTTCGAGTTTTTTTAATGGTAAAATATCTTTAACATTTGCTTTCGAATATGTACGACGTATTTGTTTTTATTTGCATGAATCATGTTACGTTATCTTTACTGTGAAATAAAACGAAAAGTTAACTGAAAACAATAAATCTGAATTATTTTCATGTGTTTCAGGATTTCATTTAATAAATTGTATGAACATACGTATAACAAAAATGCTGCTTAAATCTGACAAGTTAATCAACTGCCGATTCCAAGTATTCACTCATAAATCATAATTTTTGTTTCATTCTAATAAATTTTTCCTATCACTTTCGTTATATGAAGCGCCTTATCATATGCGTTTGTTTGCTTGTTATTTTCTTGTCAATGTCCTTAATCGATAGTTGCTTCTCCTTTTTACGTGTTGTTAATAATGATTGAAATGCATTTGGAATAAAACTGAATACTGCTTTAATGACGAGCGCATTAATCATTATTTACAACAAATTCCAATATAAACGGCCGGTGAAAAGCAGAAATACAAAGAATACCATTATAATTCCAATTGTCCCTGCGCGAAAATGACGGGACACACAATGGTTTCTATTGTAACAGAGCGCATACGCACGTATAGCAGCTGTATACAAATGACCGAGCTAGGTGCAAGATGACGTCATGGCAAGGTAAAGTGAAAAATATCGTAAAAAGAACGTAGGCGTAGATTGAAAATCACGTTAAAGTGATCACTTTAAAGAGGGGAAAATAAATGTTTGTAGTTTCAACGAAAGAAAAATGAGTCGAGTTATTACTTGTTCCTTACGACGTAGCTTATCTACAACGTGCTGGGTCATATATGAATGCAACTTTGTCTCTGTGCGTCAGTCTGTGCCTTATAAACTTATTAACTCTGAAACGGCTGAAGAGACTATCTTTAAAATTTGCAATACTTTAGTGTATAAGTCTGGGAGTGATATATTTCAATAGTATAGTATTTCTTTAGTGTATGAGTCTGGGAGTGATATATTTAAGTTTTGTCTCAGAATACCCTCGATAATTACTGATAATTAACAATAAAAATCGTTATTTTACTTTATCTATCATCTGTAAAGCTATTTTCCATGTTGTCGCTTAGCAACAATGATATAACAAAGGGCCGTAAAAATTCTACTGTTGGTAACGTGATAACGTGTTTTATTTTTTCATATATTTATTTATATTTTTTCATGACGTGGTCTTCAGGTTCAAACTCCGCGCGTTAATTTCTTCATTTCTTTCATTAACTGCAAAGAATTTTATAAGACTTGAAAATTTACGGTTATTTTTTTGTTTGTTTTTTTTTTTTTTGCAT
The DNA here is from genome assembly GCF_053919585.1 of Euprymna scolopes. NCBI lineage: Eukaryota > Metazoa > Mollusca > Cephalopoda > Sepiida > Sepiolidae > Euprymna > Euprymna scolopes. The sequence goes on along the minus strand of NC_136492.1, from coordinate 120,556,583 downwards.
AACGTAATCTGTAAGTTTGAACAGGACCTCTATCCAGTTATGGATGACGGAACAATAACACGCTACCCCCGTAAAGTAAATAAATGGTTTCGCTCGAAATTCCGTACAAATTCCCAAGCTCGACAGAAACATTCCCGAGTTTGACAAGATACACCTGAGGAAAAGCGTAGGTTATATAGACCGAAACGATGTGAAAATCACACTCAAGATGAGAACAATAGTCCGATGAATAATAAAACAAATAACCAATCCTCATCTCAAAAATTCAGAAACGTCAAATAAAAGTGTATTTCTTTTTCTATTTTATTGTTGCGTATGGGTCGATAATTTTCTTTCAAAGAGGTTAACTAAGTTAGACAATGATTTGTATATAAGGTGTCTTACAATTTATAAATAATTTGTCGAGCTTGTTTAAACATTCGTCTTAATTTATGTCCATATATATTCATTGTTTAGAGAATCCTGGTTTTCTCCGTAATTCTAAGTTTCTAGTGCATAGTGCACTAAATAAATATTACATCATACATAAGTCCTAGCGTTCGATTTATTTCATGTTATGCATATGTTGTTGTCTTACAAAAATAAATTAACCTGTTATTAATCAATTAATTATACAGATATATAATTTTAACTAAATATTTCATAAACGTACAAAATTACATAATATAAAACAACTCCGATATAATTCGTAGTTGCAAGTTAAATTAAATGTAATACGTTACTTTGTAAAGTGTATGAATATGCATTTTGAAAATGATGAATTTTTAATTATATATTGTGTTTTACGTTTAAAAAGTTTATGAAAAAAAAACATTTGTTTAACAATTTTCCTGCCTTTTAAGAAATACTTTTCTAATATGTATCTCATTTTTAAGATTATATTTTACATCATTTTGATGTACTTTTTAAAATGTCCTTAGTCTTTTGCTGTTCAATGATTGGATTGTGTAGTGAAGATAGAAATCTAAGTTGTTCTCGGTAGCTGTATGTCCTGGCAGCGTGATACTAATGTGGGTGTCTCTCCTGTGCCTAATATCGGATCTTTATTATTACTGATATTTATAAACGACCTCACTGATAAAAGATGGGCAAAATTTTTAAGACGCCTTGTATTGTATAGTCCTTACGATAAAAGGAACAATAAGTCACAAAGTGTATATATTTTAATATTTAAATCGTACATACGTGTCTTTATAACCAATTTGCGTTTGCGATGTGTATATACTTGTTTGAATCGCGTGTCACTGAATGTCTGTTGGTTCTATAATTATTGGTCCGTTATTTATTTTACGGCCCGTGATCAGTTTAAATGTTGATGAAGTTTGTCAGATATGCATTTTCGACGTATTTTAAAACTGCGTTGTTGGCATTCTGTCTTTTCGTCTACCTGGGATGTCATCTGTCTTTGGATGAAGCTGAAACTTTTTGGACAAAGACGTTTCAATGCTGGTTTTCGATAAAGATTTTATTTCATTTGCTAGGTCTCGTTACGCAGAAAAATTGAAAGTGATTATCTCTGGCTAGACTCCATGTTTAGACACCTCACCTTCCTCTCCATCATCCAGGAGGAAATACCCATCTAGTCCACTAGCTTCGTTTGAAGTCTGGAATCCAACTCAACACTTTGCAAACCGGAACAGGAGACAGACGACACGTCCTTCCGGTCAGCTCTTCAGACATTCAGGTTTAAAGTTGACCAGTTCACAGTCTGACAAGGTCTGACGTGTTATGATTACCTCGTCAAAACATAGCTTCATCTCTCTTGTTTACTTTGCCAGTTAGACAGATAGATAGATAGATAGATAGATACATACATATGATAGTTAGACAGACAGACATATAGATAGATAGATAGATAGATAGATAGATAGATAGATAGAATAATAAATACACTGATAATCAGATAATCGGAGAGATAGAAAGATAACAGATAACTTACGGCCGTCTATATAATATTTCGTCCCTTCCTTTTTGTCAAAATGCATAGCTAGTAGATATGTCGGACGGAATCTCTAGTGCAAAACGTTAAGTATTTTTTTAAAACTAATCCTAAATGTTTTTTTTTATGTTACATTGTTTTTAAACTTGATTTTCGTGTTTTATTTATGTATTTTGTCTGTATTCTCCTGTCTTCTTGTCTGTATTCTCCTGTTTTATCCGTCCCCCCTCATGCTACAAAGTTAAACGATAAAAACAAACAAAATGCCGGCAACTAACGATAAAAGAAAAATGCCGGAAATTATTCTCTATTAGAGTAGATAAACTTAGGACTTTATTTAAGTAGTATACTTAATATATACTATTACTGCAAGCTTGCCTGTATTGAAAATGCTTGCTTCTTGCTGGCAAATCAAAGCATCTAATATAGTTAGCCTTATGTTCAAGTACATTCGAAATATAATACAGGGCAAAGAAACAGTTACTCATGAAAACGAACCTCCTAAAGTAAAACCTTGAATAATTATCTAAAATCGGATGTAAATTAATATTAAGCCGACTTTACAAATTGATAATAGTTATTTATTGGACTTTAATTAATTATAAGATGAAACTCTAATGATTCAAACTCGATAGATAACGACAAAATGCCACCCATTAATCTGGGAGGGGAGATTATCATCAAAAGTGTCCTGAATTGTTAACTTAGCACCGAACTTACTACTTAGATATAAATAAGTCACTTTTCCCCATTCCCCTCCCCCCCCGTTTTTTTGTTTTTTTTTAAATGGAGAGTAGATAATACCGTGGATGTGTTATCGCCAGCTCCAGTAACTCTCGCTTCTCCTATTTTGTCATTCACTCCTCATTCAATGAGTGATTTTTCTGACAAAGGGTGAAGAAAAAGCTGCTTAAAGGTCGGTAGTACTTCGTGAACAGTAGTCTGAGATGTCGGAAATTTTTCTGTCTCAGTCTGTCCTTGTGGCCATGTCACTAGTAAGGGTGCTGGAGGTAAACGTTTTATCTGGGCTGACGTTATCCGCCTGATAGTCAGGGACCCGAACCTTGGATTAACCACTAAGGAGGCTGTCCTATCAGCAGGCGCTAAGTACTTGGACTGCTGTATTGCCATTTGGTGAGTGGATCTGGACCATGCAGTAGTCTCTGGTGGGGCATGTCGATGCCATACTAGTGGGTAATTGTTACGGCTTTACCTTTTCGTGCGCTACAAAAACAAATTCCTGTCTTTTTCCCTCTTTGTACTGCTCTAACCAAGTATGCCGACCTATTCCACAAATCCCAAAACCTCAACATGAAATATCTCCAGAATCAAAACTCGATTAAACCTAGAACCCCATCTTCCAACGTAGACCTCTACTACCAGGTCTCCTTCTCCAACATCAGGGTCTACGTACCAACCTTCCAGAGGTTAAAACCCAATTACAAGAGACGAAACCGGACATATTATTTCTAAGTGAAACTGGTATAGGGCCGACCACTTCCCTAGATGAGTTCATAATTAACGGATACTCTAATTTAACAGCTAAATCTGACACCCAAGATCGCCATGGGCATGGAATATGTGCCTACATTAAGGATGGCTTCCCGTGTGGCAGGGATATCTCTAGAGAATATCCTAATTTACCCTATATGTGCTTCAGGGTTGCACTTGCTAACACCACTGCATTTATATTTGCCCTCTATATGCCCCACAACAGCGGAGTTACTATCTTTAAGAGCATATCTGAGAAAATAGACCACATACTATCTTCACATCCTCGGTTAACATCCACATCTGTGGTGACTTCAACGTCCATAACGTGGAATGGCTGACCCATTCAAATAAAACAGATGATGAGGGGAGGGTTTGTCATGATTTTGCCATTGCTTATGATCTCACTCAGATTGTTCGCGAACCCACCCGTGTGCCCGATACACCCGGTCAATATGCAAGCCTCTTAGACTTTTTCTCTCAACTTCCCCTGAGCTATGTTCATGTTCCGTTTATTCTCCTCTAGGATCCTCCGACCACTCCGTTGCATCAGTTAAGATAAAAACAAAGTGTAAGAAGCCCCCAGACGTACCCCTCCACCGTACTGTATACCGATACTCTATGGCTGACTGGGATAGCTTCCGTACATTCATATCCGATTTACCTCTGCACTTCATATTTAAAAAGGAAGTGTCCTCTATAGTATCGGATCTGACCGAAGGGTTAATTGTAGGCATAGACCAATTCATACCATCTAAAAAGTTCCGACAAAAACCTAACAGCCAGCCATGGTTCTCCCCAGAATGGGTTGCTGCTATCGCGCACAGAAATCACTTTTTCCATAGCTACCAACGTAATAGATGCACTGAGACTAAAACTGCTTTCAGGTCTGCCAGCAATTACTGTAAAAGAGTAATAAAAAATGCAAGAGAGCTATATGCCCAATCTGTTAAATCCAAGGTAGCTGATCAGCGGCTTGGATCCCACCAGTTTTGGCAAATAACAAATAGGATCCTGAACAGAAGTGTGCGTTCTATCCCAACCATTATCAATGGAAAAGAGGTCATCTCGTCAGCGTCAGACAAGGCCAAATTATTTGCAAAGAACTTTGCAGCTGATTCTACCCTATGCGACGAAGGCCATCAACTCCCCATATTTCGTCCTATAACACAGAACAAGCTAGGTAACATACAAATATCCGTGCATGAGGTCGCCAAGCTAATAAAGAACCTAGATTCCAGTAAAGCAACTGGCCCTGATGGCATCCCAATTATAGTGTTATAAAGTTTCAACCAGAACTTGCTCCCATACTTACGAAACTATTTAAGCGTTGCCTTAAGAAGTGCTTTCCGACTCCCTGGAAGACCTCATCAGTTTTCCCTGTATTTAAGAATTCAGGTGATAAGTCATCTCCCTCTCAGTACAGACTTATAAGTCTCCTCTGTGTTATGAGTAAGTTACTGGAATCCATATTAAATAGATAAATAGTCAACCACCTCAGCAGGAATAACCTTTCTAGTGACACGCAATATGGTTTCTACTCTGCAGGATCTACCGCAGATGTGCTGACGGTTATATCCCACAGGATTAGTGAATCTCTTGACAAAGGCTTCCTTTCTAGGGCAATTGCCTTTGACATATCAAAGGCCTTCGACAAGGTATGGCATAAGGGTCTACTTCACAAGATTTCTAGCTACGGTATAACTGGAAATGTTTTCTCAATCATTAAATCATTTCTCTCCGATAGGCTCATAAGATGGACAAAAATCGGAGGCCTGCAATATAAATGCTGGAGTCCCTCAGGGGTCAATCAAGGGCCCAACTCTCTTCCTGATCTACATCAATGACCTCCCTAAACACATACTTAAATCATTCGTTGATATATATGCTGATGACACGACCATCTACGGCAACACATCAAAGGCTGTAAATGACAAAGTTCTCTCTGATTCTCTCTCCTCTGATCTCGAGCGCATGGTTCAGTGGGGGAAGATGTGGCTGGTTACCTTTAATGCATCCAAGACCAAACTCCTATCCTTACATCATCAACGCTCTGATCCCCATCTGGTATCAATTGTGATAGATGGCTCTCGTCTGAGTGAGACCCCGTGTTTTGGCAAGCTTCTGGGTCTGACCTTTACACCTGATCTGAAATGGAACACGTACATCAAGTCTGTTGCCAAGGTCGCTGGAAAGATGGTGGGATCCTTCTACCACTCCAGATGATATCTCACTACTGATGCAATTCTCTATCTATATAAAAGCCAAGTACGTCCAAGGAGTGAATACTGTTGCCATATCTGGACAGGAGCTGCTAAAAACAGCCTATCCTGCCTTGACAGAGTAGAAAATTAACTTCGTGGCTAAGTGGGGGATGCCCTTTTCTCTACCCTGCAACCTCTCTCCCACAGAAGAGACGTTGCAAGCCTATCCTTGTTTTATCGTTATTTCCATGGGAGGTGCGAGTCTGACGTCCAATCTCTGGTCCCGCCCTCGCCAATCTTTCACGAAAAACATCCGTCTAGCTTGATCCACTGTGAATAATTTCCCCCACTCTATATCTGTGCCTAAATCAAAACGCGGATTCCATGAACAAAGCTTCTTTCTTAGAACTGCACGCCTGTGGAACTCTGTTCAGTCTGCCTGCTTCCCTCTGGACTACAACTTGGATCTGTCCAATGTTAACAATTTCCTAATGAACCGCCCCCTTAAGTAAACACTTCATCAAATCTTCACACTAACGTAATGTACTTGCAATAACCCTTATCCCTGAATGGCTTCCGGGCCTTTATAAGTGGTGATCACTGTGTAAAAAAACAAATTTAAAAAAAGTTAACAGTCTTGACCAAGAAAAAAAAGATCACATGCCATCTCTAATATGCATTTTTTCCGTTTTATTCCCCAGTTTATTTATCATATACGGCGCAGACAAGTATTTTCTTTGTCTCCCGTTTTATTCGGCCGGACTTCCCAGGGTTGTTGGAAACTATCCTCCTGATCATTTTCAGTTTCCAACCTCAACCATGCCCCTGCTATTTCCAAAATCAAGGCGTCTTTTCCCTTATCTCAAAACATTCGACGACATCGAGATTGACATATTTGTGACCCCATTTTTTCCAGATGTTAATTTCTAGGCCATCCATGCTTTCTTTAACAAATCTTTAATAACTATTCATATCTTACATCTGTGAACCAAAGAGAAAACACCTACCTGCTTATGTCTCAGTGGCGAGCATTCCAATTTCAAAAAGTACCTGCTAGCGTCATAATTCTATTTTACAGAAACGCTTGGACTCCCAGCTTCAGAACTTCAGCATTCAATGTCAGACTGACAAAATAACACCTACCTCTTACTTAAGGCGACCATGACATCGACTCAATTCGCGCCTTACGGGGAACGCGCTTTTCTAAACTTTTAACTACCCTATTGGGGGCGAGGTCTGTGATTTCTTCAAATCACCTTGCTAGAAAGGCTTAAAATACAAAAAACAGTTCTCTCAATTTCATGCACGCAAATTTTAATATGGCACATTTTTCTTCTTTTTTTTAAATTCCGAATAGGGCAATCACTCCACTCTCACTAAAATTGTTACGTATGGGCGGCTCTTTATTCCATCTCTGAGTCTCCTCTTCACTGGAAGATTCACAACATCATAACCACGTTTGTCTTTTTACCGTTCCGCCCCTTATGCCGTGTTAGGGAAGAGTTCAATCGTGTTTCTTTAAAGTTGATTGCCGCAATTAGATTCGCTCACACTAGACAGACCATCCCCCTCCTTATGTTATGTTAGTAAAATTTTCCACGGTAAGGAACGGCAATCGATCTCCATGGCACATAACTCGAGGAAGATCCCGAATTACTATTCATGAAGCATCTTTTTTTGCTTCACGTTGATTTTACTCGATATTTAAAGGAAATCAAAACCGAAAAAAGAAATCACTCCTCGAAAATAATAAAATAAATAACCGCCTACGTAAATTTAATATTGTCCACACTTCTCTAAAATTCTAACATCATATGCTGGCCATACTTTACAAAAATTCAATTCAGTCTTAATTTAATCTTCTGTATTTTTTCAACATTGTTTAAAAATTAACATTATTTTGTTATTTTAACAAAATTAAAATAGTTTTAGTAACCGCATAATCCAGACACCCCCCTCCACAACGCGACAAAGATACACGCACAGCAAAACAAATAAACTACAAAAATAAAACTCTCAGAATGGTGTTCCTAAAAGATAATTCAAAAGAAAATTGATTCCCTTCAGTCAAGACTTGACACACAAACATATCACAAAGTTCAAAACAAATCGTTATCAGTTCATAAATCTACAATTTCTTAAAAACATCAAAACAAAAATAGAAATACTTCAACAAAAGAATACAGGAGTCATTAAAAAGGTCATTGACACTCCTCCGTTTTAGAATTTAAAAAAAAAACGCCAATCAGTACTGCTTAGTAACAAAACGTTCAAATAGTCACGCGCCCCTATTATATCAAATACACTTTTGTGTTTCTACATGTCAACCCATTCTAGCAAACACCTTTGCACAATTTCATTGAATACATTTTAAAACAATTTTTTCGGCTTTCCTTCTTTTTCTTTGTGGCCTCATACAATATAACGTTAACAAAACTAACCAATTTATATAATAAATTTTGGCTATTTCATTTTTTCGCTTTCATAACACTTTTCGGAAATATAGCAATTCTGTTTGCTTATTCCTTTCTTTCATGCGTTTTTACTAGTTTTTTTCTTTCTATCGTTTCTTTCTTTGCAGCATATCGTTCTGTTTCTTAATTGTGATTTAAACATTTACAAACACGTTTAACATATGCATTTATTGATTTAACTTAATTACTTTTTCTTTATTTCTAGCCTTTCTGTTTTCTTATTTTTGTGAGATGTTTGTTTTTCTCATAGTTATTTGATTTGATTTTTTTTCCTTTTGTTGTACAAGGTTTTTTTTCCTTTTTTACATCTATATGTGTAAATTTATATATACTTTTTCCATCTATGACCCTTCTTTTCTATTTAATTGTTTGTTTATTTAAATTTTTTCAACATTGTAGCCATGATAACTCAGTTATATATGTATTCCTGCAAGAATAAAAATGGTCAAGGTTACCAAAAATCAGTATATGTTTTATATATATATATATATATATATATATATATATATATATATATATATATATATATACACGTATTTGTAAGGATGCAATTCTATTGTGTGTGTATGTATATACATTTCATATTTTTCCTTTGAATGTCTGTATACAGAATGTGTACGTGGCCTTACTGAATGTCTGTTGGTTCTACAATAATCGGACCATATGTTGTCTTATCTGCGTATATGTGTAACAGTTTATTTTACGGCCCAGGGTCAGTCTAAGTGTTGCTGCGCGTGTGTGTGTCAAACATGTATTTAAAACATACCATTTAAACTGCATTGTTATACATCTGTCTTTTGGCCCACTTGAGATGTTTTCCATCCTTAGATAGAGCTGGAACTTTTTGGACAAAGACGTTTCAAACGATCCAAAACGATGATTCGTTTTCTATAAATATTTATTTCACTTCCCAGGTGTCGTTACGCAAAGAATCAAAAGTGAGTATCTCGGGTCTTTGGGGTTCTCCTAGTCTCCATGCTGAGAGACGTCACTTCCCTCACAGAGGTTATACTTATCATACTCTTCTGCATTGTTTTATGTCGTGCTGCTAAACTCTTTACATAGTAGTTCCGTATGCCCTCGTGCCTTCCTTGATATCGATAATTAATAAAAATAATTATAAAAGCAGATATTAACTTTTAAGATCCTATGTAGTCGTTGCCAATTAATTGACATTTTTCTGGGCGCCTCAAGCTATTGTTATGACTATAGTTTCTTGTTTACAATTATTGTTGTTTCATAAGCCATACCTACGGCAGAATTACGGTGGGTTATTAGAGTTGGACCTAATCAGTACTAGAGGGGTGACCATTAAGGAATACCAAGCGCTGTATGTAGGACGACATCGACACTTCCCTGCAAGAGTTGCAAAAACCTAATGTCGTCATATCTTCTGACTGGAATAGACAACCGATCGGGATAGCGCCTATGAATTTCATACTCCCATAAATCTTACTCCTTCGGAGTAAACCTGTTTAATCTGCCTAGGTAAATGCCGCTTAAAGAGAGTATAGTTGTCTCATGTGGATATCAATTCTTTCGTAGTGTTGGTGAATGTGCTGTCTTTAGTTACATTAGCTACGGATTTTACCGGGCATTCCCCTGCTCATGATATATATATATATATATATATATATATATATATATATATATATATATATATATATATATATTAAAATTACCCATTGGGAGGGGGGATACAAGTTGAGATCTATGTTTTATAATAATAAATAATTCATTATTATTATATTTAGTTTGCTCATCTAGTTGAACAGTACAAGATTAAAACTTAGTCTTTGTATTAAAATATAGTAATGGCAAGTGAGCTATAAAAGTCAAATATAAACATGTCTGATCCTCATTATCTTACTACAATATGGACAAGATATTTCCAAAAGAAAATCATAATATAATAATTATAATACATCCGTAAAACTACCAAATGTTTATATGTTTATTTTTGTTTCTTATTATTGGTGCTTCATATGTTTTGCAGAGTTTATTTTCAATTGGCAAATGTCATCATATAAATTTAATTAGCAATCATCGACAGATTTATTGGACTTTGAAAGACGTCAAATTGCTGGAGTTCATATGACAGGCACTACCGTAACAGGAACAGTCTAGATGTTTTGTGTCAGGAAATAATGTGTCTAAAGTAATAACAGTCTTCATGAGAGATGGAAAAATGATTTTTTTCTTATTCTGAAAGGTTGTCAATATTTACAGATAGTGATCGAACCACGAGAAGAAAACCGAAACTTTCTGATAAGAGCCGTCCAGGTCTTAAGCTAATTATTAGAAAGAATCACGAATATAAAGTTCCTAAAACTACAAGATATTACTGACACTATACAAACCAGATATTAACAAAGGCTGTTAAATTACACGGGAGTAATAAAAACTGCATACCCTTTCTGTATAAAAGATTTAGTTGAATTTAGAAATCCACGGCACTGTTCGCAAGAGCAGGTAAAAAAAAATGTTATGTTCGTTGGAAAGTCTACATTTTCCACTCAATATACGTGTGGAGAAAAACAAAAACAAACATTTGACTTCGACTATATTTTACTGTTAAGCATGACGGATATATATGATAAACTGTAATGCTATATATTGGGAAATCATTAAATGGCTTTGTAGATAGGTTCCGTTTCACATCGTTTATGCATGAACTGTACTTTTTGTTCGAAAATCAACTTTCATGTTATCCTCTTGTGTGGGATATTTAAGTTGTGTGTGCCAAAATATCATTTATGGCACCTGGATTATCAAATATACCAAAAAGTAATTTAATAAAATATTATGAACCGAAGATCGTTTTCATATATTTACACTTAGTAGAAAAATAATTATTATTAAATGTGCCAAAAATTCATTTTAATAAAAATTATGAATCTTACATCCTTATACCAAGACGGTGTGTACCGAACAGGCAGCATGAATATAGCAGATTTAACCGACGTAAGTCCAGTACAAACAGACAAAAATATAAAGACGTTAGAAATAATTTTAAGTAAGGAATGGCGACAGCTAAGTGAGAATATACCGAAACTACCAGAAAAAGCATGGAAATCATCACCAACGCTCAGATCCCCATTTGGCATCAATTTAAATGAATGGATCTCGTATTGGGAAGGTCTCATGTTTTGACAAGCTTCTGGGCTTGACATTTACCCCTGATCTTAACGGAGACACATACATTACATCCGTTGCCAAGGCCGCTGGGAAAATGGTGGGATCCTACTATCTATCCAGTAGATATCTCACTGCTGATGCAATTCTCCATCTATATAAGAGCCAGGTACATCCACGGATGGAGTAGAATTGCCACATTTGAGGCAGGGGCTGCTAGAAAGGACATCCTGCCTTGATAGAGTTCAAAATAGACTTCGTGGCATCGTGGGGGATGTCCTTTACTCTTCGCTGCAACCTCTTTCTCATAGAAGAGATGTTGCGAGTTTGCCTCTGCTTTATCGTTATATTCATGGAAAGTGTTCGACTGAGCTTCAATCTATGGTCCCTCCCCGCCAAACTTTCACAAGAAACACTCCTCTAGCTGAAAACACTATCAATAATTTCCCTCACTCTGTGTCTAAACCTAAACGTAGATTCCATGAGCAAAGCTTTTTTCTTAGAACTGCACGCCTATGGAATTGTCTTCCGTTTTCTTGCTTTCCAGCTGACTACAATATGGTTGTCTTCAAGTCTAACGTAAACAGTTTTCTGATGATCCGTTCCATATAAGTTAACAAATTTATCGATTTTCCATTACAAACGATTACTATATTGTCCAATTCTTACTGTACACTCTTTAACCCTTATCCTCGAGTAGACTCTTAGCCTTGAAAAGTGGCGATGTCTATGTAAAAAAACGCAGAAATTAGGAACCCGTGATTTCTGGAAAATCTACAACAGTTTAGTAAATAATGGACAACAACAATTCCCTCACTATCCAACAGTCACGGCAACCGAGAAAGCTAACTTGCTTTCCAGTCGGTTTGCCTCAAACTCTATATTGGACCCAGCAAATAATTCCTTCTCCAACTTTCTTTTGGAGACTTACACCACGTGGTGATCTGAAAATCACCCTCCTCAGGTGTTATATCATAAAAACGTAGACATTTCGATAGCATGTGTCTCAGATCTCATCCCGGCTGTGCTATTAACAAAATGCTCCGCCGAGGTTGCTCAAATGCTCACCAAACTTTGCAACAAATACCTTGGTGAATCTTGCTAAACTGACTGCTTAAAAATATGCTTTTGTGTTACCAGTTACAAGAATATTGGCGAAAAAACTAGCCCATTAAATAATCGCCAAATTAGCTTTCTCCCGCCTTTTGCCAAAATATTTGTGTCCGTAATTAACCAAGGTCTATTCCATCATCTTACAGCTGCTAAACTTCTGACCGACTAGCAATATAGTTTTAGGCAAGCCCTTTCTACAGAAGATATCATATTTCTAATCTCTGAACGTTTATACAATTAACTGGACAAAGCAGAGGAGAGCATAGCGGTAGCCCTAGATATATCTTAGATTTTTTACAGAGTATTATCATATCATACTGTACCAGTGGACGAATACATAATTAAATCCTGCTTAAATAAAAAAAAGAATCCAGGATGTTATCGACGGTCGTACGTCTAAATAATATTATGTAAATACGGGAGTACCCAAGGGGTCTATCCTTGGACCTTTATTATTCTTAATATTCATAAATGACCTCCCTGAAAAAAATTGTCTCTGAGAGGGGTATATTTTCTGGCGACACTACGCTTTATAGCAGGCACGACTGGAAAACAAATGAACACATATCTAAAGAAATGCCAGAAACACTAGAGGAAGACCTCCAATATGGAGTCGAATGGGGACAAAAATAGATGGTTACATAAAATGCTGCGAGGACTAAGCTTGTTTTCTTCTATAATTACAAGAAACCCTCTTAACCACTATCAGTTATAGCTAAAGACTCATTACTTGAAATGACTTCTATCCAACTTCTCGGTTTAACGTTCACAGGGAATATTAGTTGAAACAGATACATTAAAAGCATTGCCAGGGTTCTTTAACAAGCTAGAAATTTACTAACGCATGAAAGCATCTTGCGCCTCTAGAAGGCCACCATTCACCCATGTATGGAGTATTGTCACATTTGGGCGGGTGCATCTGCTACTAGTCTTTCGCTCTTGGACAGGGTTCAAAAGAAAGTCGCCAACCTGCTAGGTCCTAAATTGTCATCGAAGCTTCAACATCTTGTCTAATCGACGAAATGTTGCATTCCTCTGCATAAACAGTATTTTAATGGTAAATTCTCTGACGAAGTACAAGACTTTGCACACACTCGACGTAAATACCTCAGCCAAACACGACAATCGCCAAATCCCACACCTTCACAGTTTTGGAACTCCCTTCAGGGTTTCTATTTTCCTAACCGTACTGAAATGCAGAAATTAAAGTGTAATGTGAACAAACATCAGCTGCCAAACTCACTACATAGTATCTCTTCAACTTATGTCCCCGATAGTTGCCCCATACATAAAAGTGTCAGTGCCTTGTTTGATATGAAATTGGAACAATAGCGTCAATTAAATAAATGACATTTTAATACCTAGAGTATATGACCCGAACATTGTTTTCACAAGTTCAAACTTGTAAAAAAATAATTATTATTAAATGTGCCAAAAAGTCATGTGATTAGAAATTATGAAACTGGCACCTTGATACATAGACTGTGTGTACCGAAAATCGTTTTAACATGTTTACAATTGTAAAACAATAATAATTATCAAATGATCAAATGTACGAAAAGGTCATTTGAACAAAATTTAAGACCCTGACATATAAATACCTAAGCTGTGTGCATCGAAGATCGTTTTTACATGTTTACTCTTGTAGAACAGTAATAATTAATGCAACACTCGTCTAGCTGTAAACACTATCAATAATTCCCCCCACTCTTTATCTGTGTCTAAACCTAAACGTAGATTCCATGAACAAAGCTTCTTTCTTAGAACTGCACGCCTGTGGAATTTCTTCCGTTTTCCTGTTTTCCGGCTGACTACAATATGGTTGTCTTCAAGTCTAACGTAAATAAGTTCTTGAGCCGTTCCATATAAGTTATCAACTTTACCAAATTTTCGTTACTAATGATTACTATAATGTCCAATTTCTACTGTACACTCTTTAACCCTTATCATTGAGGTACTTTTAATTAAAAATATCAACCTGATTCTTACTGATACTTAGACTGTCTGCACCGAACATTGTTTTCACATGTTTACACTTGCGGAACAATAATAATCATCAAATGTGCCAAAATGACATTTGAATGAAAATTGTCAACATGATATCTTAATACTTAGACTGTGTACCGAATATCTTTTTGACATGAGTTTGCACTTGTAACAACAATAATAATTATCAAACGTCTTTAAAAGTCATTGAAATAAAAATTATAAACCTGACAGATACCTGTGTGTAAAAGCAATAAATTTTAGATTGTCAGAAAGAAAAGTTAAAAGTATGACATTTCGAAAAAAAATAAGTAGATTTAACTGAATTCACGTAAATCCAGAAAATCACCGAGGCCAAATAAATCGCCTTTACAGTGAAAATAACATATCAAAATGGATATTTCATTTGGATATAAAAGTCTTCTATAGTAACAGAAAAATATCCTAGTTGGTTGTTGATTGATCCGAGAATATTCATACTATCGAGTTCCAGTGTGAGCATCTGCTTCCCTACAACTGACCATCTTGAACCGTAACCGAGAATAAATGGATATTTTTATATCTTTATGTAGTAAAAAAAAAAAATCGTGCAAACCTTTTACCACTGGCAACGCCCGCTTCAGAGAGTGAAAGAAGAAGAAGAGAATGGCCAGTGCGTCTATTTATAGACTAGAGATCATGGGAGGAGTATGCAAATAACTTTGGACGGTTTTGTCCTATAAAAAGCCTGTATTTGGGAGAGAGGGTGTCTGTTTTGTTTGGAAGAAGCAATGGATGTCAGAAGTGCATTGGACTGCAGAATTGAAGAGTGAAGATTTAGTTGTGGGGTCATTGTATTTAACCACAAGCTATTCCGGCCAAGAACAGATCATGGAATCTGGGATGTTGAGATTGGGAAAAGATGTGATACGACCTTTTAGTGGAGAAGGTGATGTAGTCGGATGGATAAAGAAAGTAAAACTGGTGGCTAAGCTTCAACATGTGCCAGACCTTGCCAGTTTTATTCCACTTTTTTTGCAGGGAGATGCACTCGCTCTCTATCTTGAGATGAATAATGCAGAACAAGAAGATGCAGAACTGATAGAGATGAGACTCGTGACCGCCTTTACTGAGGGGCCTTTTGAGGCATACGAAAAACTGCAACGATTCAAGTGGACAGGAGAATCGGTGGATGTTTATGCTAATAAAATCAAAAGATTGGCTGGACTGGCGGGATATCTGGGAAGAGGGCTGGAACATACAGCCAAACTGGCATTCATAACTGGATTCCCAGACGATGTATCTGTGGCATTACAGCAGTTACCGAACATAGAGAGAATGGATGTCAGCAAACTGATACCGACTGCACGGCTTTTAGTCAGCAAAAGAGTCGTAGAAACTCGGACATTGGCCGCAAGTGCGCAAACTAATGAGACTAATAAGGGAAAGAAAGAATCAAGCCTTCAGTGCTTTAGATGTCAAGGACTGCACCTAAAAAAAGATTGCACAGAGATCCCTAGGGCCAGGGCAACATGCTACAATTGTGGAAAATTTGGCCACATTGCGAGATATTGTCCTTAGATTCAGGGAAACGGGCAAGGGGGAGCTTCTGCGCCGCAAGCTACCCTAGCAATGAAATGAAGGCGCGATACTGGCCTCTTCCTATAATAGAAGTAGAGGTGAATGATTCTGTAATGACTGCACTTGTCGATACTGGGTGCACCACTACTTTAATCAATTCCAAACTTTTAAAGGGATATGGAAGGAGCGGTACAGTGAAAGCAGTTGATGGGAGGAATATAGAATGTAAAGGAGCCAGACAAGTGGAGATAAAAGTCTGTGGAATGCACGTAAAGGTGAGGGCAATCTTGATGAATCACATCGTTGATGGGATCGACGTCATAATTGGAATGGACGTGATTAATGAGCTGGGAGGTGTAACTATAAAGAAAGCCAAAGTGAAGTTTGGTGATATACAATGTGCCGTGGCTGCCCATCAGCTGAATGTTTGCAAAATCGAGGATAAAGACTTTGAAGCAAACTTCGATGGAGATAAATGGCCAGTAAGATGGACATGGAAGGGAGAGCCTCCAGTATTGCAGAACAAAGTCCAATATTATAAAAACTCTCTGGAAGGCGATAAGAAATTAGAATTCGAGAAAGAGGTGGAAAGATGGATATCGGATGGTATTCTGTTACCATGGAAAGGAGAAAGAAAAGGCGTGTTGCCATTGATGGCAGTATTTCAGGCCACAAAAGGGAAAGTTAGTCCAGTGTTCGACTTTCGTGAGTTGAACCGTTTTGTGGCGTGTCATACAGGGAGCGACATAATAGATGTATGTGATGAAAAGATAAGAAAGTGGAGACAGTTGGTAGGAGGGACCGCAATAGTGGACCTTAAGTCTGCCTACCTGCAACTACATGTGGCAAAGGAACTATGGCAGTACCAGCTGGTCTGTTATAAAGGAAAAACCTATTGCCTAACACGATTAGGATTCGGACTTAATGTCGCACCAAAGATTATGGCAGCCATTTTAAAAACAGTATTAAAGAAAGGAAGTAGGACGAAAGAGGCCACTGATTCATACATTGATGATATAATGGTAGACGTAACGAAAATATCGACACAGGAAGTTGTGGAACATTTGAAGGGGTTTGGGTTAGCAGCAAAATCTCCGGAATCCCTGGACGGAGGAGCGGCACTGGGCCTTAAGCTTATGGAAAAAAAGATGGGTGCACTAACGTTCAGGAGAGGCAACGAGATCCCAGAGATGGGAGGAGAAATTAGTAGGCGGGAGCTATTTTCGATCTGTGTTAAATTATTGGGGCACTATCCAATTGCTGGATGGCTGCGATTAGCATGCAGTTATGTGAAAAGAAGAGCAAATGGAGTGGATTGGGAAGAAAAAGTTGATTGCAGAACCATGAAAGTGATGCAGGAGGTTCTAGCTGAGGTGAAAAAAGAAGACCCTGTTAATGGCGCTTGGCACATACCTGAAGTGAGCACAGGAGTCGTGTGGTGTGATGCAAGCAATGTTGCAACTGGCGTGGTTGTCGAGATTGGCGGTGTGGTGGCGGAAGATGCAACTTGGCTGAGGAAAAGTGATGACTTTAATCACATTAACAGCTGAATTAGATGCTGTTCTAAAGGGTGTCAATTTGGTTATCAAATGGAGACTGACAAATATTGAAATAAGAACTGATTCAGCCACTGTACTCAGTTGGGTGAACTCTACTGTGGAGGAGAGTGGCAGAATACGAACAAAGGGTGCTGGAGAAGTGATAATAAAGCGGAGATTAGGAATGCTTAGAGAGTTGATGTCTTAATTGAAACTGCAGATAAAAGCAGTGTTTGTGCCTTCTGAAAGAAACAAGGCAGATGCGCTAACACGGATAAAAAAACAGTGGTTAATTGAGAAAGAGGAGGCGCCGATATGCTGTCTTGGAATTGGAGAAATTAAAGAGTTTCATGACATGCATCACATGGGAGTGGAGAGAACATTATATTTGGTGAAGCAAGTGGATCCGAATGTAAAACGGGAAGAAATTCAGATGATAGTAAAGAACTGTGTTCGGTGTCAATCGATCGATCCTTCCCCAAATATACATAATCCTGGGGAAATTGGAGTTTTATCGAACTGGACGAGACTAGCTATTGACATAGCACACTACCGAGGGGGAGCGTACTTATCAATAATTGATTGTGGGCCAAGTAGACTGGCGATATGGAAGGAACTGCGAGTGGAAGCCGCATCTGCAGTTGCAACTGAATTAGAAAAGGTGATGCTTGAACGAGGTCTAGTAAGGGAGGTGATAATGGACAACGGCACTGTTTTTCGCTCAGAAATCTTTCAGACGATGCTAAAAAAATGGAAGATTAAAAGTTATTACAGGGCAGCCTACAGACCTGGAGGAAATGGCATTGTGGAGCGACATCATCGGACCGTGAAAGCAATAGCTGAGAGAGGAAGAATATCGCCTGAAGAGGCCACATTTTGGTACAACATGTCCCCTAAGGTCGGGCAAAGAGATGACACAGTGCCACATAGAGCAATCTTTAATTACGAATGGAGACATCCTAGAGACATGTCACCGTAAATTAATGATCAAGGACCAGCCAAAATCCAAATAGGAGAAGAAGTTTGGGTGAAACGGCCTAATGCCCGATGCACAACGAAGTGGGGAAGAGGAGTGATAACAGGAGTGCAATCCCCAAACAACTTAAGTGCCAATGGAATGCCACGACATGTTTTAGATTTAAGGCGTGTGGTCCATTTAGGTGATGAGGATGGTGGTACTGAGCCAGGGAGTGATGAAGATGAATCGGTGCCGATGCAGAGACCGCAAAGAGAACGCAATGCGCCGATCTGGACACGGGATTATGAGATGTGAATGATCTTTAATGATCATGGGGGCGTGTAATAAAAAAAAAAAAAATCGTGCAAACCTTTTACCACTGGCAACGCCCGCTTCAGAGAGTGAAAGAAGAAGAAAAGAATGGCCACTGCGTCTATTTATAGACTAGAGATCATGGGAGGAGTATGCAAATAACTTTGGACGGTTATGTCCTATAAAAAGTCTGTATTTGGGAGAGAGGGTGTCTGTTTTGTTTGGCAGAAGCAATGGCTGTCAGAAGTGCATTGGACTGCAGAATTGAAGAGTGAAGATTGAGTTGTGGAGTCATTGTATTTAACCACACTTTATGTCGCCATTCTTTTAACAGAGCAGAAATAAAAGTTTTGCGCATAAATGCACCCCTCATTCAAATATATGCAAATAAGATTTATCTTAGCACATT
Source organism: Euprymna scolopes (assembly GCF_053919585.1). Classification (NCBI taxonomy): domain Eukaryota; kingdom Metazoa; phylum Mollusca; class Cephalopoda; order Sepiida; family Sepiolidae; genus Euprymna; species Euprymna scolopes. Next base: position 120,537,464 of record NC_136492.1, on the reverse strand, counting down.
AAAATCTACTTTCTCAGAGAACAGTTTGTTTTTTTCTGGAATTTATTAATCTATCAACTAAATCGGTTAGTTTTAAGTTCAGTATTAAATGCATTAGCATGTTCATGTGATGGCAATGGTCAGTTTTTTGGGTGCGATCCTAGTGGATGTATTTTAGATTTTAAGGAATCTGTGCTCGTACCGTGGGTTCTGGGACATTTTTGTGGTAAATATGAAAATAATGTGTCGTACTCTTTATTTGTTATAATTTTCAAGTGAAAACAGAAAATTTTTAGTGTGATTTGTTTACTAAACTATTAGGTAAAACACTCTCCTTCTCGCCATGTTAAGAATAGCTTTCTAAATAATAACATTATAATTTCAGCAGTGTACTTTCTCTGAATAAGTACAAATTTTGTTATTGGCGTTATGTGAAGGATAACAATTTAAATAATTTTTAAATGTTTTCGTAAACAGCACAGGGAATAAGTTCACCACCACTATATATACGAAACCGATTTTTACCGTTCATATATTAGTTGGGATTTACTTGCTCCTATGAATAGGAATAGTAATTTCATTAATACCGCCATAAATTCCACTGTGAATAAACTGACAGTTGAATTAACAAGGCCGATAGCCATTAGTCGTGTGCTCTCGTGTAATGAATGAATGTGTGAATGTAGGATTGACATTAAATTCTTAAAGATAAACTAAAATGACAGAAAAATGGGGTGAAATGACTTAAATAAATAAAAAGTAAATGACTTATAATGACTTTAATGAACTTAAGGATGAATTGAATAACCTTAAGAATGACTTGAATGCTTAAAAAATAACCGGAATCCTCCAAAAACAACTTGAATGATCTGGAGAATGACTTGAATGGCTTTGAGACTAACTGGTTGTAAAGTGGGTGATCATTTTACATTAAATTAATAGAGAAAAGTTATCCCCCCACTTTATATCACAAAAATTATTTGATTTAGGGGGTTTGAAACGTTATATTAGCTATATGGCCAAGGAAAAGTTACAAACATAAGTAGTCAGAACAGATACTACACTTTGATATTGGCAAAAAGGCAAAGAAAGGGGTATTTATTTGCTTCCCCCACCGAGCAAAGTAGGCACAAGGCCAATTTTTGATATGAGGAGTGAAGGGGAAATGGGGACCAACTCCCCGGTGAGTAGGGGAGCTGCATAGTGACAATTGGTATGAAGGTTTCCCCTAAATTTACCAATAACTTATATATGGGATTGCCCCCTATATGGTCTTTGCTTACAGTGTTTGCCGGAACAGATACTACACTTTGATTTTCATATGTAATTAATTTCGTGAAAATGAAAATTACAATCAAAATAATTCAATGTAAAATTAAAATAAATTAAAAGTAAAATTTCAATTTACAAAACAAATTTAGGCACAAGGCCCTATAATATCTCGGAGGTGAAGTGTTGCAGGATCTTTGTTACTAAAGTAAAAATGGAGTCTTTGGCGACTTTAATCTTGACTGGCAACATTTACCACAATACCTCATTCACTCTGTTGACTCTAAACTAACTAATGAAAACGCCATTGTTTTTGCAAAAGAGGATATATATACAATTTCTGTACGTGTGTGTGTGTGTGCATATTTTTTTAAATTATTAAACTATGTGTGTGTGTGCGTGTGTGTGAAAAAAGTTCAATTCATTGGAAAATAAAAAGTTCTTGAATTTGGAAGGAAAACAGTTCGTGTTGGGGAGTGGAGAATATAGAATAAATATATAAAAAATAAAATTGCCTAGTGCATTGTTAGTAGGATTCCTCCCTGAGCTAATTTAGAAAGTTAGATCATCTACTGATTTTCTGGGGACCGAAAACAAGTGGAAAGATCGCTAGTGGGGATTGGGAAGAATTCTTATCGGGTGTAGGAAGGAAAATAAATAGATTGTCAAAAACAAAAAAGAGGGGAGATGGGTGGGGTAGGCACCGACCTTCGAGTAGGGGTCTACCAGGGGGAGGTAAAACAAAAAAATAGGGGGGGTATGGTAGGGTAGCCTAGAAGTGCCAAAAAACAACAAAAGTGCCAAAAAAACAAACAATCGGGGGACAGGATCGCATTTGTACCACCAGCCAAGAGTCTCTTTACTTTTTATTCGTCTAATCTAGCGGGACGGGCTCCATAGGGCCGAGCACTGTGTGTGCCATGCTTATGGTGGTAACACGAACTCAAACTTGGCGGCTCGTCGGATGCACAAGCTAGCGTCATGCACCCAACTCTTGTCAAATGCCACTCGAGGCAACCTCTTCCAATCGCATCTGATCTTTACTTTAAGCAGATCTTTAAATAGACGATCAGATCCCGATCTGGAACAGATATCCCTTCGCGGACTCGTTTGAGGAGTGTGATCTATATGATCATCCTCGCTCCTGCTAATATCTTTAGAAAAAACATTCTTTTCTTCCTAAGCAACGGCGGATCAATGTTCTCCACAAAATATGACTCATCGAGTTCAAGCCAGCGCTTGGCTTCGATGCGAGCCGTTACCTCATTGACGTACCCTACGAAGGTATTGAGCCTGCTACAGCAGAAAAAGGCATAACCGGCTGTTTCCCTCATGTCCTCGTATCAGCGCAGGCAGTAGACCCGGGTTTCTTCATTGTACAGGTTGAGTTCTTCAAGAAGGGGCAGTGCGTTCCGGACAAGTCGCAAGTTAAAGGAAAATTCCGAGTTTGTAAGAAAGTCCCATCCCGGCGCCCAACTCCACTGGAAGCGGACCTCCTCTAACGACATCCCCGTCCGTTTCACTAGCGGTTCCTTTGTGCTACGCCCCATTAGCTCCCGATAAAGCCTGTTCCTAGACTTTTCGAGGACACTGGTCCCCGGCAACGCTCTAAGTGCGGACCAGCATTCGGCGTAGAATGTTTGTTCCCCTCTCGGTCTTCGAGGAGCTTCGACCCAGGGGTCGGGTGTGAGATTGGAAAAGGAGCGTCCAACCGCAGTGACCCATGGAACGTCTACGTACAACGAACGGCTCAAGAACGCCAACCTCTCTGCGTGCTGATGACAGAGGAGATCGGGCAGTCCCAAGCCTCCCTCGCTCGGATTTCGAATACAGACCTCTCTGCAAACATAATGCTTGCCCTCGTTCCACAAGAGTATGTCGAGGTGCTCCTATAAGCTGATTCGTCGTTTTGCAGGGAGTGGAAGTACAGAAAGACGGTAAAGGATGAACGGACAGACATATGTAGCACACGCCTCCGCCCGACCCTTCAAGGACAATTTCCTTCGAACCCAAGTCCTGACTACTTCTGACCAGTTTTTCTTCAGCTGCAGACCCGGTCCGAACCACACACCGAGGATCCAGACCTGGCCGTGGGTCCAACTGAAGATGCCCAGAAGCGAATTTATACCGGTCCAGGCACCCAACCGCAGACCCACCAACTTACTGCGATTGAAGACGGCCCAGTAACTTCTTCGTATCGAGCGAGCGCATTGGTAACCGTTTGAATGTCCGTGTGGCAAGACACGAACACGGTGACGTTATCGGCGAACGCGGAAACCCTGGCTCGTGTGCCTCCAGGGAGAGCTAGCCCGCGCAAGATTAGTGTAGTCTCCTCGTCCCTTAACTTGCGAAGGTGGGGTTCCAACGTCAGGGCGTACAAGAGAGGCGACAGCGGACAACCCTACACACTGACCGGGAGACGGCGAAAGACTTCGACAGCTTACCGTTGATCTGCACCGCTACCGTTGGCCTGTCATTCAGTACAGAGATCCACTAAATCCGGCGGCCTTCAGCAGCGATCCCAGGAACCGATGTTCCATTCTATCGAAAGCCTTGGACTGATCCAAACTGATCAGCACGACCTCGGTGTCGTCTTCTGTCCCCTCTACGGTCGTGCGTATCAGATGAAGATTGTCCTGAATCGATATTCCCTTCACAGCATAGTTCTGGTCTGGTTCGATCAAGTCAGTGATGACAACCTGCAACCGATTCGCAAGAACCTTTGCCAAAATCTTTAACTCTGTGTTTAGTAGTGTCAAGGGCCTGAAATCGTCTAAATCTTCCTCTCCACCACGCCGTTGACTTTTCCTCAGCAATGTGATCACTCCCTTGGTCACCTGCCCAGTGATGGAGCCCTGAACAAACCAATGGTTGAACATATCCTTCAGAATAGGGACGAACATGACAGCCTCAAGTAGAATTCGTAGGGGAGACCATCCAGCCGCGGCGACTTGTTGCAATCGACCTGCTTCAACGTAGTATTGATCTCATGTTCCGCGACAAGACCACACAGCTAGCCGCTTGAGCCGCCATGAGGTGGGGCGAGTCGGCAAAATAGCTTCCAAACTCTTCGACCTTGAGTCTGGGTAGTTGGGTGAAGCGCTCCAATAGATGCTTTCGAAACCCCTCGCAAATCTACCGTGTCGACACGAGGGCGTGCCTTTTCAGGTCGTTTATCTTTCGAATGTACCCATCCGACCCGCGCCTTAGAGCAGCCTTACACTCAACAGCGTCTACATTAACAGCCTCGTTCGAGACTCATTAGCGTAGCCCTAACTATCTGGCCCTCGTACCGCTCGCTAACCAAGCGGTTGAGGTCTTGTTTAACTAGTGCTATCTCTAGGGGGTCCCCCTCCACCGCCTGGGTCAGCCTATTCTGTAAACGCTTCTTGGCCTTAGCCTTATTTGAGACTATCCCACTATTTACTCCCGGTAACTGCCCCCACTAATGCCCGTTGGATTATCTCTGTAACCTTCAACCGGTAGTCCTCCAGCTCCAACAAGGTACTGTTGAACTTCCAGTATCCGGCCAGTTTGGGCCTAGAGCTCAAGTTCAGACGGACCATAACTAGTTTATGGTCCGAGTGTCCTAAAAAGTGGAACGTGGGGCAAGATAAGAAATTTACATCGCCTCTTCTAAATAACATCTGATCCAAGTAAGTACTTGGATGGGAAGGCGCATTAGGATACCACGTCCTCATCTCCCGACCCGGGTGATCCACGCGAAATCTATCGACCAGGTCGCACAAAGCCATCAGGTCAGACAGTCTGCTGTCACAACACACCGACTCGCTAGTCCCCCCGACCCTAGTTATCTTGGGATCAAGGGTGACATTCCAATCACCCATTAAGACTACCCTCTCCGGATAATCTATAAACCTTCCACCCGTTGAAAGAAGGAAGCCTTTTCCACAGTGGAATTAGGCGCATTAACTGCGACTATCCAAAACACGCTGCTATTAACGGCAACATCGTCGACAATCGCCCGCCCGTCCTCGTTTTCGTGAACAACATTCACCGACGCTGATAGGGTGTGATTTACTAGCAAGGAGATTCCACGACTATAGGTATTGCCATATGCTGAGTAAACATCGTAGTCGCTCACCAGCACCTGATAATCCCCGTCACAAATAAAGTGGGTCTCCTATATAGCGGCAATATCTACATTGAGGGACACCAGATCTCTCAGCACGCGCGCGGCCTTGCTTCGACATCTGAGGCCACTCACATTATAAGTAACCAAGTTTAAAGTCATGGTTACGGGCCTAAACTACCTGGGGGTGAGGACGTAGCAGACTTGTCCAAGGCTTCCGGTCAGTAATTCAGTTGTGGGGTGATCCATTCTTGTCCACGCCTCCCACGTCTAGAGGAAAGGTTAGTTTGTCTGTAAAAAGAGGGGTGGATGTAAACAGGAACTCTTCCTTCACATTTGTAAAATAAATTGTTCAGCGAAGGATCCTCCGTGTCTACCAGTTGCTTGCCCGGGATTGCATCCTTCGAGGCATCTATCATGGCTCAGAGAGCCTCTGTCCTGGAATCCTTGTTGACCCTAACAAATGTGATCAACAAGGGAGCGTCTTTGAAGTTGGTGGGATCGGTGATATTGTCCCCACCGACATAGGTAAAGTTCCTTAGTTGGTTGTAACGGATCTTCTGCTGGCCTTTCATCGCTGGTGTTGCCTGCAGAGGGCCCGTCTCACATATCCTTCCTCCTGGAAGGAAGGGGAGTCTTTTTGTGCACTCCGTGCGGACAGTTGTGGTTTGGGTTGGTTTCTCTTTAGCGGTGGGAGGAGTAGAGGAGGAGGAAGTGGGGTGGGCGTGTCGGGTGTTTGAGCTGGGGGTGTTGCTTTTTGGGGGCGTTATTTGTCCTTTCTGGGGATGGGTTGCGTGCTAGAATTCTGGAGGGTTTGGGGATGGAGGAGGCCTTTTGCTTTGACTGTTTGGGGGTTGGAGTTGTGGGGAGATCAGACTCGCCGTTATAAACTTTGTCTTTTGGGGTAGGGGTGTTTCCCTTCGTCTTCCTGCTCTTCCTCCTCTTTGTCTTCGTTCTTTCACCTGTCTCAGCTGTCTTTGCTGTTTCCATCATTGCTGATGCTGTGGTATCCTCTTCTTCCGACGTGATCTCTTCCTCTGAGTTTTGAAGTTTCCTCTTGTTCGAGGCTGAGGGCGCCGAGATGTCCATGGGTGTGTTGTCTGGTTCGTCGATGGTCACTGTTTGTTCGGGAACCCCTAGGGGACGTCTGCCCCTCTTAGTGACCGTCGACCATCCAGCCTCTTCTGCTTGACCCGGTTTGGCTGTGCGGAAGTTGTTGCTTGGGCTGCAGTCGGAGTTTGGATTGGCTTTATCGTCGGGGCCAACCCTTGTGGTTTTGGCGGGACTGTGACCGGGAGTTTTTTGGGGCAGTCCTTAGCCATGTGTCCTCGTTTTTGGCAGTGCCAGCAGTGGGGCTTCCTGCCCTCCACTATGAGGGTCATGGTCCAATCCCCGAATATCAACATGGCTGGATTTTTTTCAAAATCGGCCTTGTCCACGACCATTCTGACCTTGTGTTCTTCATTTATGACGTTTCATTGGCCGCAGACTGATGTTACGGTTTCCACATCTCCGTAATGACTTAGGATCGCCCCGACCTGCTTGGCTCCCATGTAGACTGGAACGTTCAGCACGGAGACGTTGGCCTTCCTCTTGGTTAAGTAGTCCTGTTGGAGTCTTATTCTTTTACCCCGGTGGTTGGTGCTCTCGAGCCTTACTGTGTCTTCTAGACTGGGTTGCAGCACGTCCCACATGGCGTAGCTCCTTCTCCAGATATAGCTGACTGGAATATTTTGCTGCAGAGGTGCCACCATGCTGTCCCTGTCGACTCCAGTCAAACTCCGGGTCCTGAGGTCTGACGTAAGAACTCTTTTCTCCAACTCCTCGATCTAGCCTGGGAGGGGTTGGATAACATTGCCCACCGTGTAGTCCTTGTACCTGGAGTAAAATAGTTCCCTATATCTCTCTGGAGTCAGGTTCTCCTTCTGCGTCTTCGCGCCCCATGCTATTGCCGGATCTTCTGGTGGGTTGGACGGTCCTGGACGTGGATCTGCTGGCACTGCTTATGGTTGTTGCTGTAGCTTGGTATTGGCCTTGTTGGGGGTCAGAGCTGGCCAGTCAGCATCGGATGTTGCTTCCTGGCTTTGTCTGACTCCCTGGTCACCTCTCTTCTTTTTTCTCGTCGGTGACCTTGTTGCCGAGTCACTTATGGGGGAGTTTTCCTCGTTAGGTTTCTCCGCGGCCGTTTATTTCCCTGGAGTTTGAGCTCCTCTGGCTGGTGCTCGGGATTCGCTCCTTCTGGACTGGGCGAAATTTTTGGGGTAGTCTTTTGGATTTCCCCGCCGAGACTCCTTAGGGCAGCTAGCCCTTCTTCTATGTGCCTTTGGGTTCTCTCTGTTATGCTGCTTTCGTCCTCTCCATCCAAGGTTGGGGGATCCTCATCTGGACGAGGCTGTGGGCTGTTCAAGGTGAATGGTTGCTGAGGAGCTGTGGGTGACACTGGCCGTGGTACACCATCCGTTTTTCTGGTCTCTTCAACCCTCTTGGCCCTGTTCTTTTGGATGTTGCCCTCTTGGGGAGCTGGGATGAGTAGGTTTCCCTCGGCAGACGAGGATTCAGGTTCAGAGGGTGCCACTGGTTGTGGACAACTTAAGCGGTACTTCGTTCCCTTATCCACTGAAGGCATAGAAGCTTCCATCTGGGACTGGTCCTCTTGAGGAGCCTGGATGGGAGTGCTATCTCCGACCGACGAGGATTGAGGTGGAAGGGGTGTCGCATGATGTGTACCACCCAGATCGCACCTCGTTCCCTCGTCAGCCGCTTTTTTGACTCCCCGGTCTGAGGAGTGGCCCTCGAGGGGAGCTAGGGTCGGGACTGGTTGCCCTCCTTATGTTGGACCTGCCTGGGTCGCCGCGGGCTGTACCCCTACCCTAGCCTTCTCCTCCTCTACTTCGTTCGTGGTGGGTGCTCCCTCCGATGGGGAGTACTCTAGTGGGGCGATCTTGCGCATCTGGGGCGATATATGCCTTTTTCCCGGCATCGTGCGGACAAAACTGCACCGGCCGCTGACTCGGACCACAGTTTAGTGGGGGAGAAAAGAAAATGCAGGTAAATGGGAGGGAGTGGGTGAGGTCAGAAGAGAGAAAGTGATTTCACGGTGATGTCAGATTAGTCAGCTCTGATGCCCCGCACGGCGGGAGAGCAGCAAACGAAGACGCATTTGGTGCTAGCGGGCCAGAGTGCCGTGTCGCAATTAAGAGAAAGAGGGGATAGACATCTCTACCCAGAGGGAGGAGCAGAAACGAAACACCCGCCCTACCCACGCCACCCTGCCCGCAAACAACCCCAAGGAAGCGAAAGAGAAGTACCCAACAGACTAAAGCTAACCCGACCAGGTTGGGTCTACCAAAGAAAGTGATGTCGGTCCCGAAAACAGCAAACTCCCAAAGAAGGGATCGGTTTTCGGGTCCAGGAAACCACACAATGGCGTCGGTCCTGGGGGAGCGAAAAGGGTCCAGACTCCTCAAGGAGGGGGTCGGTCCCACTAACAAATTTAGTAGAGTCACAAAAGTGACCAAAGTGAAAGCCTTGAACTTGACTGGTGTGGTCAAGTAGCGGACCTCTTGAAAAAAATCAAAGATGAGATAACTGCAAGAACAGGGTGTTTATTTTCTCCCCCACCGAGCAAATTAGGCACAAGGCCGATTTTTAATGTGAGGAGTGAAGGGGAAATGGGGACCAACTCCCCGGGGAGTATGGGGGCTGGATAGTGACAATTTGTATGAAGGGTTTCCCCTACATTGACTAAGGATTTATATCTGGGGCTGCCCCCACATATGGTCTTTGTTTGCAGTATCTTCCGGAGCAGATACTACATTTTGATCTTGGCCAAAAGGCCAAGAAAAGCTTAAAGAGCTAAGAACAGCATCTATTAACAACATACCTTTGATCTTGAACAAAAATACCAAGCACAAAAGTGTAACGGACAGACCGACCGACAGACCGAGCGACAGACCGACGGACTGACGGGGTGTCTTATAGAGTCGCTTGCACGCGACTAAAAATATATTGTATAGTCTTATCAATAACGCTTTTATTATTATGCGTTTCACCTTCATCTGGAGCTCTGGTATCTTTAAACGTTTCGTAGTGCGAGAAGTATATGTTTTTAATGGCTGGAAAGTTTATGTTTATAAAGTTAAATGCCAGAATGAAGCTGACTATAGAGCTTGCTATAGAATGTCGCTACATGTTTTCACAAATTAGGAGAGTTGAAACGAAATATATTAACAGACTTCTGTTTACAGAACACACCCGAGCGTTTACAGAGTACATTTGAGCGCTGTCCAATTCACAAGTCATCCATTAGTCAGTACCTGTATGAGTAAAGTGTGTGGTGAGGCGTGTTTTGATAGCTGTTTTCGCTCCGTGAAAAAACTACTTCAAACACCACCTTAGAGTTTTATAGGTCGTTAGTGTAACGATTTAAAAACCCTCGCTTCATTGGAATAGGACTCACATAAGTTAGACCTTTTAAAGAGGTGTAAAATATCTCCTTTAATCTTTTTTATATATTTTTATTTGGATTTGGTATTTCTCTGTCGTTTTCTTTGCAGACTGAACGATATAAAATCGGTATTTTGTCTTTTTCCCGCTTTATGCATTTTACAGTTTTCTCCTTTTGCTCTCATTGCTTTTTCGGTAATTACTAATTTATTGGTTTGAAACTGCATTGTCGCCCTCTCATATTGAATATATGTCATCTGAAAGGTATCTTGGATTCTGATTTTTTGGTTTCAGTAGAAATTATTGCTTTATTACACAATTTATAGCTTTTACATTTCACTCGAATTATTTATCTGGTTTTTCCTCTCTATTTCTTTTTCTGATATTATTTATGACTTCCCTAATTCGTTTAAGAATTTTACACACCTACACACACAAACACACGCATGATATATACAAAACAGCTAGTAGCTGGGGACGTGACACGCGCGGGAGCACGTGCCCCGAAACGGAGCGAATAGTCTGTCGACGCTCAGCTCGGAAGCTGAATCGAAAAGCGAGAAACAGCTTATGGCTCTTGCTTTTATAGTTGTTGTCCAGTGGTCATTTGCGCATGTGTGGATTTCCTTCAAAGGGGAAGTTACGTTGCCCATGTGTGTGTACGTGTGAGCGTATGCGTGCGTACATGTGTGTACGTTAGCGCGTGTGTGTATGCACGTGAATGTGAGTGTGTGTACACGAACGTGAATATATCTACGTGTGTGTACGTGCGCGCGTATGTTTGGGTGCGTGTATGTGTATGACAAGAAAAATGGCTTGAGATGTGAACGCGTTTTTGTGCGATACTAGAAAGGCTCGCACAATACTCCCCTTCCCAGGAAAAAATAGGCAGTGTATATATATATATATATATATATATATATATATATATATATATATTAAGTAATGTTTTGGGCAATTGAGTTTTCGTCCTGTTTTTGCCGTTGGTTTGGTTGTTTAAAAAAAACGTCATAATCGGTGTGTTTTCGTAAAAAAAGTATTTTCTTTCGCATGGAAAAGGCGTTTACTCTTTCTTTAGGCTGACATTTGTTTTTGTGTGTGTGTGTGTGCTGACATGTGCAACGAGTTGTTTGGAAAGTGAAGTGAATTGTTCGTTTAGAAGGAAACATTTTTTTCGTGTTTACGTTGTGTGTCAAGTTGACAGTTACTTCGCAAGTGAATCTGCGGTAGTGTGTGTATTGTCTGTACGAGCGCTTGTTGCACATTCGTTCGTGTTGAACTGTAGTGTCTATTTGCCGGCTGTCAACAAAACTTCCAGTTGTGAGTTTATCAGTGTGCGTGGTGCATCTCGACTCGTATTGTTGATTCAACTTCATCCTATGTGTTAATAGGGTTGTCCTGTAATTGTTTTTTTTTTGTTGTTGCCTCTGCTGTGCGGGAGAGAATGTGTATAGGCCTATGTGATTTTGCTCCTCGCGTTTGTTGCAGGGTAATGTCAGGAAACCTTGAAAAATATCTGACGAATTTTTCTTTATATTCGGTATGAAGTCGACAACTCCGTGTTTATTTTTCTACCGAGTCTGACGAGGGATTTCGTCAATGTAGTTCACTTGTTTTTCATAGTTGAAATGTTCGTTTTTTTTTTTTGTTTATCAAATAAAACGTGCGTCTTACTCGAAACAATTCATTTAAAAAAGTAGGGTCACCATGCGTGTTCGTTTCACGTCAGTCGGTCGCAAGTTTGTTGTGTGAGTTGTGGCATAGAAGGAAATGCGTGTTCATTTCACGTTCGGGTGTCACCAATTTGTGAAGGACTTGTGGATATATTATATATATATATATATATATATATATATATATATATATATATATATATATATGTCCCAGTCGTACAAAATAGGAAAAACGAATTGAAGTGAGAAAGAAACGAACAACGTGTTAAATTGAATTAAACGAACTAGAATTTATTTCGTGAAGAAACAAATGAAAGTAAAGGGTACAACGCGTGTTTAGTTTGGCATGCGTCTCTCGCTGTTAACTGGTGAGAAGGAAAGTCTATTGTTGTATATATATATAGAGAGAGAGAGAGAGAAAGTCAATCCAGTTTAGTGTGCGTCTCTCGTTGTTAGCTGGTGAGAGGGAAAGTCTATTGTTGTAGAGACAGAGAGAGAGAGAGAGAGAGAGAAAGAGAGAGAAAGAGAAAATCAATCCAGGCCATGGAGACAGAAAGCGTGTTAAATGTATGCACTATCTGTTGACTCTTGCCCCCGCACATAGTAGCAGGGGACGTGACGCGCGCGGATGCGCGTGCCCCGAAAGGGAGCGAATGGTCTGTCGACGCTCAGCTCGGAAGCTGAATCGAAAAGAGAGAAACAGCTTATATATCTTGCTTTTATAGTTTTATTGCCGGTGGTCTTTTGCGCATGTGTGGTTTTCCTTCAAAGGGGAAGTGACGTCGCCCATGTATGCGTACGTGTGCGCGTATGTGTGCGTATATGTGTTTACGTTAGCGTGTGTATGAATGCAGGTGAATATGAGTGTATGTACGCGAACGAGAATATATCTACATGTATGTACGTGCGCGCGTATGCTTGTGTGCACGTATGTGTATGACAAGAAAATGGCTTGAGATGTGAACGCGTTTTTGTGCAAAGCTCAACAAATTGGTTTGGAGCTAAGATAGAATATGAAGAAATAAAAAACGACAATATATACATATGTATATATATATATATATATATATATATATATATATATATATATATATATATATATATATATATATATATACTAATGCATATAGGTTTATTCGTTTATTCAATATGGATGTTCCATCAGTTTGATAACTACAGTGATAAAGGACAAATATAGCTGATATTACAAAATGAAGAAGAGATTAAGTAACCAATGAAGTGTAACGCAGTTAATTAAGAGTGCTAAATACCGGAGACGTGCAGGATGTACTCTTATTTGTTTTTACGTAAGAAGTAATATTTTGCTACACAGTCATTAGCATGTTTCGCTCAGCTAGTTACCGGTAGATAGAGACGTCTTCAGCTAATACAGCTTATACGAAAGCACGAAAGCAAACATTGCAAATGTTGTTTTGTATAAGCTGTATCGCCGGGTCGAAACATGGCCATGACTGTGTAGCAACATATTACTACTTATGTAAAAACAAATTAAGAGTATATATATATGTATATGTGTGTATGTGTGTGTGTCTGTGTGTTGAAAGTGTTTTTGTATTAATAATTACAGTATTCATTCTTTTTTCGAATAGAAAAGGAACATGTTTCTAATTTATTATTTGTTATGATTGAGATTTATATCTCAAGTAATTTGTATATGTTTTTATTCTTTTTTTCATTCTGGTGAAAAGGATTTCTATGTTTAAAATTGTAAGTTTAAAGCCTTCACTTAACACTAACACATGTTTACGTTTACCTTTTCGCTTACAATATTATACGTATGACTAAATTTCTTCACAACGACGCGATATTTGAAAATATCTCTTTGTACTTCTGTACGTGTTGTATGTATATACGTGCCCATGTGTGAGTGAGCATGTATATAAGAAGAGAATATCAAACACTTACTTCGGGCAATCTTGTATGTCTATAGGGAGAAAAGAAACAGAAAACGGTCGCCATAAATTATGGTGAGTCAGATTGATGTTTCTAGTTGCACAGAAAATAAATAGTTGTGTATATTAGAAGAAGGCGAGAAAATAACACATCAGTCACTTGCCATAGGTCAAGAATTTGACTTTGCAAGAACCGTTTTAGATTCTGTTTATTTATGTATTTATTTTATCGTTTTTTATCATAACAAATACGAGTTGATAAACAAACTGAATACAAGCCTTTCCAAAAAAGAAAATTGCTATTCTTATTCTTTCAGCAAATATAAAGTTTCTTTCAGGGATTTATGTTTTGGTTACTCGTGAGGATTGATAATATCACACAGTTGTAGACAGTCAAGCCATCTTTTTGAGTGGTATCTTTGCTCCTGTTTTTTTACTATGGAAATCAGACAATGCATGAAGCCACTTTATGTAAGGAGCTAAAAATACTACTTCAACCTCAAAAACTTGCACACAATAAGTGTTAGACGAATAGATTCATGCCCAGAAAGCAGGAATTCTTCTCTCTTTGTCAGAAACATCACTCGTAAATTGTGAAGATTACAGAAAAATATAAGATAAACTAGAGTTAGGCTTCTGCCGAAAGTAAACTAATGACCAACTTTCTACTGACGGCATAGCAAACGTTTTTTTAGATTTATTTTATGTCGAAACACTTTAAATGGTTGACATTTACTTGTAAAGAACTTCTGTTTCTGCTGATTGCTAATAGTAAAAGCGTGTGTTGATAATGTTCTAAACTCTATTAATCAGTGATAACTTCTGTTGTGCCATTATCATTTTATCTGTGTTATAACAACTGTTATATATGAAGTTCCCTCAGGATTGGCATCATCGTCGCTATCTCTGTATGCATGTCCCGTTAATGTGTCCAAAATATAAACCCCGACTCGTTAGACAACACAATTGTACAGGACTTTCTAAACAATGATTATAATTGAATTAAAAAGAAATATTATGCATGGTTTTCTCATACCTACATTAAATAGAAAATTAATGAACTTAGATATATAGGGTTTAGATGTACAGACACCATAAAAGTTCCAACCAATTACATTTTTCTAGATTATGTTACGATTCTAACTACGTACTACTGTTAACTTGTAGCAATATATCCTTTTTAGTTATATATATGTATATATATATATATATATTATCTTTTAAACTTTACCAATAGTTTGAAGTTTCAATCAATGTTCTAAGCAGTTATATTATTGCCAATCGATATAAATATTATATTGCTAATTGTTATATCTTCTTAGGATGGGAACTATTTATTGAAACTCCATTAAATAAGAAAATATTTTTATCCCTTGTTTCGATTATTAAATGTTGTTCATTGTAATTTGCAAAGGTTTAACTTTAATATACCCATGCTCTATCTCGAATATTGAACTTTTTCACTGAGTAAGGATTTCCATATAAATATTAATCGTAATATTATACACACACTTTAAGTTCTAGAATTCTGATGAACTTTCCCATCCGATCTGGAGCACGTGGTGCAACGGAAAAAATGTTGCTGGTTAATTCTAATACATCTCAAACCAAGTTTTTCGATTTTCACCATCAACGCTCTAACGTCCATCTGGCCCCAATAGAAGTAAATTACTTTCGTCTGGGGACATCCCCCCCATAATTCGAATAGCTTATTCAGCTTTACTCCGGATTTGAAATTGAGCACATACATCAAATCCGTTACCAAGGTCGCTGGAAAAATGGTTGAATCACTCTTCCGCTCAAGTTCAAGTAGATATGTTACTGCCGATGCAGTTCTCTACATGCATAAAAGTCAAGTTTGTCCTAGGAGGAGGTATTGTTAACACATCTAGCTGATCGGAACCCCATATACTGCTTTGACAGCATTTAAAATAACGTCGTAATCTTGTATGTGGTGCCATTTTCTCTTCTCTGTAACCTCTTTTCTTACAGGAAAGACATTGTGAGCCTGTTTCTGCTCTATCGTTATTTTCATGGCAAGTGCTTATCTCAGCTCAAATCTATGCCACCCCACTGCAAATCTTTCATAAAAAGCAGCCGTCTAGTCAAAATTACTATCAACAATTTCCCCTACTCTATATCGGTGTCTAAACCTGGATTTCATAAAAAATGTTTCTTTCCTAGAACTGCCCACCTGTGGAAATCTGTACCCTGGTCTGCTTTCCAGCTGACTTCAATATTCTTATCTTCTAAGTTCAACGTAAACAAGTTCTTGTTGAACAGTCCTCCTAAATAATGTCATTATACCAAATTCCCACTACTAACCATTACTACGCTGTTGTCCCAATGACTTTTGTACACATATTAACCCTTACCCTCGAGTGGCCTTAGTGATTAGTGGCGACAGTTTGTAAAAGAAATCTATAATCTCTAACGATATATATAGTGTATAGTGTATATATATGTATATATATTGTGTATATATGTATATGTGTATATATGTATATGCATACACAAAAAAAAGATAATTACGAAAAACTGAAAGAATAAAAAAGGTATCGTTAAACAGAAACTTTTTGTTGCTTTTATTTGAGCTTTGTGTCTGTCTGAATGAAAAAAATGCTGCCTAAATACACGCAATAAATAAATACTTATATATTAGTTTAAATTTGAAAATATGTTCTGCGTCCTGTATATATTTGAAAACAAGCCAAAAACGATATATTCCTTTGTCATGATTTTGTGGTTAAATTGGAAAGAGTGATGTGATTAACCTTACATCTGATTACCTCAATCAAACACGGATATAGAGCATCCAGCAGTTTTTGTTGCAGCTTCCACTTGTACTGCAGCCAGTAAAATAAACGGCATCACACTTACATGGCTTTTCATCTTTCTATTTCCCATAGCATATCAAGAAAGGCCCTTTCTGATAAAACTCTAAATGATATACGTAAAAATTATTAAAATTTGAAAGTTTTCATCATTGACGAAATCTTCATGACTGCCTATACACACTAGCAGAGAGTTTAGTATTTAAACTGTTCAGCCTAACATTCACAGATAGCAAACCTGAATTGGAATAAATACAATTCAGATTGTAAAACAAATCCAAATTGATACGGTATTATTTATTTGCCTCCCCGCGAGGGTATAGTTAGATAATGGTCGAATCTTCATGTGTAGAAGGCACTTTTAAAAAATGAGTATCCTGCTTACTAGTTTGTAAGCTTATATTGTAAACTGATCGCATATATGAAAGTTCAATCTACTAATATATAATCAATATTTGTATAATCGAGTCTACAAAAGTTTCTATTCTTGTACTGTTAGCCCGAATCAGTCGATTAGACCATTTAAACCCCTAAGCTGATGTCAAACATTGGAAACATCGAAATGACACTATTTCATGACAAACGATGCCTTAATGTTTTAAAATTCGGTACCATTTAAACCCCGAGTAAGCACGAGTATGAATTTTAGGAGTAGGGGTGTACCGATTAATCGGCATGTAATCGGCAGTTAGCCTAATCGGCTACTTTACGAGTAATCGGCCGATTACTTACTTTGCTCTTTTCTATCTGATTTACACTATTTCATCCCTGTCAAGTGACTCATGCGATAGCTTTTTACACATTAGCATAGTAATTGCTGATTTAACTTAACACTAAAGTGTCTGGCTACTGTTATGGATTTTTGCCTTTATTATCTAAAATTACAAAATACAAAGTACAATTTCCAATTCTCAAATGAATATAATAAAACAATTAGATAAGAAAAATAAAATTACAAACCAACTACAAAGTACAAATTGTAATTTTTTATGTGATTACATATAAACTTAAGTTTTTCCTATGTTGCTTCCCTACTTCTTCTATTCCTGCTGCCACCTCTGCTCGCATAGCCCCATCAGTATTTCCATACTTTTAAGCTTTAATGTAGATTCTCAGGACCCAGTCTGTTGCTCATAGGTTTATACACAGATGAGGGCGATGCGCTTAAATATTTTGAAACCAGTTTTCCCAGCAGTGGTAAGGTCTCCTGTACCCTCTTCCATCACTGAAAAGATCATCACCTCTTGCGAGTAGTTTTAAATTATAAAATGCATCCTGCCGATTTTGCTTCATTCTCATCAGTAGAAAGTAAAAGATGTAGAATCCAATTCGTAGTGTTTTCCATGTCATTCTTTTTAAATTTAAATTTGAATTTTGAATCTAGGAAAGTAGACACGCAAGTTTCTATTATTTAGATAGGATGGAAATCTTGTTTCCATTGATTTTTTTACTTGCTCAACAGTGGTAAGGATTCCACTACAATAAAAAATATCAAAATTAAACTGAACAGCTTTTGAGAGAAATAACATCAAAGCTAAAATTGTAGGTGATTTCTTCAAACTGGACAATTTTTGAACGTCCCTAATGGTAAATTCTTAAGATAGGAATTTTATAGCGTCGCAAATTCTAGTATGAAAAAAAATGAACGAATCTCTTATTAAAAATAAATTCGATTTCTGCAAATCATTCCGATTTACATAAATACCATGAAAATGTCATTTCTGATTAGTGTTTATAAGAGTAAAGATACTTTGTTATTCTGAAAAAGACACAAGTTTGTTTATTTTTAAACTAGTAAACATTATTCGGGAAGGACTTTTATTGGCATTCAACGTAAAGCAGAACAGTTCGCACAAACCAGAAATAAATCATGTGTAAATAATCACAGTGTTAACTTACGAATGCCAATGCAAAAATAAAATAAAGATGTTAAAAAAATAAAAAAATCAATAAAAATTATGCAGGGAACCTTTTTGGAACCCCGATTACTTAACATCTGGAGTAGAAGATGGTTTTTAACTACTCTATTCGCCAAATAATTTTATAAACTACTAGCATTTCAGCCCGACGTTGCCCAGGTGTTTGGAGGTGTATGTTGAGCAAAAAAAGAAATAAATAAAAAATAGCGGTCATTTTTATTTACCTTTGACCCCTATCATAATTTCTTAAAATTTATTGTTCTGGGCTCAAATCAAGTTATTAAGTTAGATCCATGTCAAAGAAACCTATATCTAAAATTTCAATCTCAGTACCCTAAATATACAAATTTCGAGTCTGTAGACTAAAAATTGACAAAGTTATTGCGTAGGGAAATGTACACAGACACACAGACACGTTCACTTTTATAGATATACTAGCATTGGCGCCCGGCGTTGCCCGGGTGTTTGGATGGGTATGTTGAGCAAAAAAAAAAAGTGGAAGTAGGAAGTCAGGTTCGAACCCGTACCGCAAAAGAGGAAAAGAACGGGGTAAAACCTAACATTTATGCTGTTACAACCACGGCCAAACCGGAAGCGACATTTTTTTTAAATTAAAGCTAGACAATCTAAAGGAGATGATAACTTTCAAAAATATCGGTGAAAAAGTGACCCCCCCCTGTAGTAAAGTGCCTAGTTGAAGGGGAAGATATTAATGTTTTTAGCCAATTTTTCGATATTTGTCGTATGAAAGGTTGAACTTTAAGACGATACTGATGTTGGTAAAATCCGTCGCCTCTATTGAAAGTTTAAGGCAGACAGGCAAACAGACATACATACATTTATATATTGGTAACTAAAAATTTTCGACCCAAACTGATGAAAAAGCTTGACCTATCTCTGAATATGTAAAATTTCAAATATTTAGACCAGAAATTGTCTGAGTAATTTGGTAGAGACCGAAGAGGTAATTTTTTTAAACTTTGAACCCTATTATGACCCCTTAAAATTTATTGTTTTGTGCTCAAATCAAGTTATTAAGTTAGATCCATGTCAAAGGAACCTATATTTAAAATTTCAAGTGCGTAGACCCAAAATTGTCGGAGGAGTTTGGTAGAGTTCTTTAAGGTCAAAGCGTTGAAGTTTGACCCCTTAATCGACAAATTCCTGGACAAAAACTTATCACATCGATTTTCCCAAATCTCAGTAACCTGTATATCAAATTTCGAGTCTGTAGACTAAGAATTGACAGAATTATTGCGTAGGGAAATGTACAAAGACACACAGACACACAGATACACAGATACACAGACACTTTCACTATATATATATATATATATATAGATAGATAGATAGATAGATAGATATATTAAACAAAAATAGATACGTATACATAAATATATATGGAAACAATTTTGTGTTTCCTGTAAATATTTTACGCAAATATTATGCAAGGATAAATCATGTAGAATATCTGCATGAATATAATTACACGTAATACTTATTATCATCCCATAAGAAAACCGAAAAAACTAATAGGGAATTAATTAAAATGAATGTTTAAAAGAATATGCAAATTAGCTAGATCTTTTGCTAGTGAATGCAATTCCACAAGCCATATATAAGAAAATTGTATTTTCTTTTCTAATAAATAGAAAATATAAATAATAATACACACAAAAGAAAAACAAATTTATAGTATAGATGGATAGATTCAATGTTCACTTTTCACACCTTAAAAATGGAGGAAGACGTTTAATTAGAAATATTTGTACTTTAACTTCCCGTTGTCTTTTTATACTAGGAATGATGAAAAAATGTTTTGTGACCTTTTTACTGGTTACTTTTTTGTCACAGTTGTAATTTACACGTTTGTGTTTCTTGACTTTCAGCAGTGTTGTGTATCCTGCTGATTCTGCTTCATTATCACTGGTGGAAAGTAGATGAAGAATCCCATTTCTATGCCAATCTTTAAAAATAATTATTTGAATCATATGTCTAGGACAGTAGACACACAAGTTTTTATTATTTAGATAAGATAAAAAAATCCTGATTCCATTGATAACCTGAATTGTTCAACAATGGTAAGAAGGATCCACTGAAGTCAGGAATACTATAAGATT
This sequence comes from Euprymna scolopes, assembly GCF_053919585.1. NCBI lineage: Eukaryota > Metazoa > Mollusca > Cephalopoda > Sepiida > Sepiolidae > Euprymna > Euprymna scolopes. The sequence continues at coordinate 120,517,218 of NC_136492.1, read as the reverse complement.
AGACAGATTTTGAGAAAAATAACCTCAAAGCTAAATTTATATGTATCATTGATATGGTTGATGTTCTATGACTTGCTTCTTCAAATGGACTCAGGAACTGGATATTTTTTCAAACAAGTCCCCATTGCTAAGTTATTGAGGTAGGAATCTTATCAACAGCACACATTAGAAGAGCTTCTCGTTGTTTTAAATTTTATTTCAGCATACAATATGTTAAATTCCACTATGTGGTAAAAAAGTTTATTTTTTCCAAATTAAGTTGATACTTTATTTCAGTTAATAGAAAGCAATTAAAGTGTGAGATTGTATTTCTCTTAGATGTAACAGTGTCTTAATTGTCACAAGAGTTACAGTGCATCATAGTTATTCTAAATCACATTTCCTGACACCAGTGTTTCTTCCTGAATGCTACGAAAACTTTATTGATGATTTTATACTCATCCAGAACATTGTGCAATTCCTCACTTATTCTTGCACCTGTTTGTGCACCACAGGATGGTACAATTCTAAACACAGCTCTGCATTGTTGAAAGTTATTTGAAAGCCAAGGACCTGTCAAACTCAGAAAGGGGTATCTATTGTATCTGTTCAAACGTCAGTAGTTCTATAGGATGCTGCTAATTTCATCAAGAAACCGCTGGATTTTTTTTCCACTTCTTAAATGTATCGAAAATTGGTTTATAGTAAAGTACTTTTTTGACGGAATGCTGTAATTTAAACAAAGATTTTCAATAAGCCTATTAAATCCAATATCAGATGTCATAGAATATCGTTGAATATCAATGGCGATCCTTTTTCTTATAAGATATTTGATATTTTGTGACCTGTGATCATTAATATTCCAAACTTTGTGAGGGGCAATATTGATTCTATATAAGTTTGCTGCTTTGCTGGAGGCTCGTAGCTGCTGCCACTTGTTCCTGTAATGTCTGTCCCTGAATATTCATTGGGCTTCCTTCTCTTATCTGCATCTTCTGTGTCTTCTAAATGAACTTTGCTAAAATGGTTTAACATATTAGTCATTGTAAAAGTTTTTGATAATTTTACACTCTTTGATGTAATAGTTTGACATAGTTTGCAAACAGCTGTATTTTTATTCTTGGGATCGGCATCAAAATACTTCCAGCAGAAACTGGTTTACATAATTGTTGAAGGTTGTTGTCAATATTTAGTTATTTTTTTACGTATTTAAATTACTTCGCCTTATATCGAATTAGTAATTTATCTCAATAAAATATATCTAAACCAGAACAATTAATACATATATGTAGTCGTAGCAAAGTCTGAAAATGAGGAACAAGAGTATGACTGATGAAGAATACTTTATTTTCGGCCTGCACATCGTCGCAATTTACAGTACAATTTCTCAACATGAAAACTGAATGAAGAAGTAACGATTTTCTTCGACAGGGATTTAAAGTAAATAAATAATGTTAATTCGATAAGAAGAGAAAAGAATTAACTTTTCCATATGCTTACATCTATTTGCCTCAAATTCAATGCAGCTGTAACAGTCCACATGTTAACAATGCCTGTTATTTGATAATATTGTGTAGATGATATATTACTTTTTTATAATTTTTTCAGTGGACAAACAAAATAGGGAGTGTCTTCGTTTATAATATAATTAATAAAAGCATAATTTATGGCAACAAAATTTGCTGATCAATCGGTATGAGATTATTAATCGGCGAATTAATCGGAAAGCGACCGTTTATCAAAGGCCAATTAATCGGTAATCGATAATCGGTACATACCTATTTAGAAGAAAAATAAAAATTAGCCACAAAAGGTAAAGGTGTGTTTTCGCCACTAAAACGCCCTGGGGCTCAAGCACTAAAATTTTCCCAGGGAGAAATATTACGTTTCCAGATGTATAGCTATATTGGTTTAATTTTGGCTAATTATCAGCAAAATCTAATGGCCAGAAAAGATTCTGTCTCTGAAAGTGCTATTTTTTGGCTATTTTCACCTCTTTCCCCCCTTGTAAAGCAACCAACATTTTCAGGGGGTCAAATATTACGTTTCCAGGTGTATAGCCATGTGATTTTGATCCTGGGTAATTTTTAGCAAAATCTAATGGTCGGAACAGATTCTATTTCCCTAGAAAGTGTTATTATCTGACCATTTTGACCTATTTTGACCCTCTTCCAAGGTCAAATATTACGTTTCCAGGTGTATATCTATGTGATTTTTCTTTGGAGTTATTTTCAGAAAAGTGTAATGATCAGAAAATATTCTATGTCCCGAAAAGTGCTATTTTGGGCCATTTTGACCCCTTGTGACTTCCTGGGGTAAAAAACCCCGAGAATGTTACATGTCCTCACTTGGGTAGTGTAACTTTATGCAAAATTTCAGAAAAATGTAATTAGTAGTTAGTGAAAATTTTTGGAACGAACGGACAAACGAACGAGCAGACGAAGGAGACCCAATACTTGAATTTTACATTTATTACTTTAAACGTCCGCCATAAACTAGTATTGTAAATATATACCTGAACAACATTTCATTCATTAACTTTCTTTTCATCTAATGAAATGAGCAAACAACAGGTAAAACAAATTTCATAACAATGATTATGTGGCCTAATAAATCTAATCATTGTAATAAAGAGACGAAAACTACGACGATAGGCGGAAATGCACGGAGTTTTCCGGAAAAACCTACGAATAATATAGAAAATCAAAGAGAAGTTAAGAAATCAAGCGGAAAACGCTCCGAACGCTTTATAGGTACTCCGTAAATTCATTAAACTTGTTAGACGAAAACAAAAATTAATTTCTCACTTGGCTGATATCAAATATAAGATCAAACACAGTAAATAAACAAGTACTCTTAAGTATGTTTTAATAGGTGTGTAATCAAATCAACAAACAGAAAAAAGTAATATTTCTCAAAATAGTTTCCTCTCTTCATTTCTCATGAGTTTTATCTCCATTTTTTATCTTTGCTTTTCAACTAAGCTCCAGGCCTCGGTCTCAAACAAACACTGGTAGTGTTTCCTTATTTACTGACGAGGTGTATCGTGTTTTTTTCTCTTTTTAAATAAAAAGAGGAACATTCTTATATATATATATATATATATATATATATATATATATATATATATATATATATATATATCAACATTTGTTGATATTATAACCGATGAATAAACTCATAACTATATTATTTGAAATATTTGCACTTTTGTAAACCTCACAATATATATATATATATATATATATATATATATATATATGTGTGTATATATATATTAGTTGCGCTACAGCTTTACAGTTTAATAAAGCCCACTTGAAAAGGTTGGAGATTACATCAAAACGTTGTAAGTATTACATGCATAATAAGAACTAATTAATACAATTATCATTTCTACTCTAAACATTGTCGGATTTGGATACAATCTGGTATCTAAAATAAACGTGAATTATATTTATCTAAGCCTATTTTTATCTACAACACTTCTATACGTTACTAAAATATCGCAACTTTATTTATTAGCAATGTTACTATGATGTTGTGAACGTCGGAAGAGTTGGATATGATGATGATAATGATGATGATGAAGGTGGTCATCATTATTATCAGCGGCAGCATCATCACGCTTTCGTCTTAATAACCTTCATCAATCAACCTTACTTGTTTTTCTTTCTTCTGTTCCTGAATCATGTTCTATTTACTACTCTCCATTCAGTTTTTAGCTGTGCTGTGGTTTATAATCTTTCTGTGAACTCTTCAACTGATCGTCCGGTGATAGGACGATGTTCACCTACAAGAAGCCTGATTGGGATTGGTTTTGCAGCTTCCTATGTCACATTCTATGGAATTCTTTCTTTGGTATGTATCCGTATGCTATTGCTAGAATTACTGACTAACTTTACGTTGGAATTGAAAGCTTCATCTTTCACCATAAATTTTGAACCAATCCTTTTTCTCCTCAGTAGTGTTCACCAGTGTGTCATTCTTCCATTCTCTATTGTACCTTATTCAGTCGAAATGTTTCTGTGGCTTCTCGACAATCCTGCAAGAAACAATCTGAAATTAATTGTAGCTATTCTCAGATGATTTGTACTTCTATCTTATACCAAAATCTTAATCCTGGTGATTTTTGTAGAATCTACGACATGTTACATAAGGGAGGGAGAAGAAACGGACTTGGACTTTGAACACTTTACTTGAGGGATACTGGTACCCTGGTGATGACGTGTCCATTTTACTAATGAAGAGAAAAAGTTTACGACGATGAGAGAGATATTACAAGTGTTAAGAGACGAGAGAACGGGACCCAAGATCCCTTAAACCGTTTGTCTGGTGGTTAGGACACTTGTGGATGTATGTGTTTATATATAGAAGTTCATACCTGGTTTTGCTGCTCTGGGAGAGTCTTCATCTGGGTGGAGCTCTCTTGCTGTTTTCGCCGGAATACACAAGATGAAGACAGATGTTGGGTTTTCAGCCTTTTATTCTCCCAGGCATGATCTGCAGATGTCGCCATCGATGGTCTCCACTGTGGGTACCTACCACGTCCCACGTCTGGGGCGCGCATCTCCCCCCTTACTTAGGAGAGAACCATTTTAGACTTCTGCTCGGCTCGGCTTTTTCTGAGAGACTCAACGTTTCACCAACCTTGCCACGTAGCATCACATGACATCCGGTTAGATGAAACGTCACTTCCTACAACGTGGATTTACTACAAAAATATCTCTCTGACCTCCTCCCACCCTCTCCCTCTCTCTCTCGATCTACTATCTAATAGAGACACAGAGAGAGAAAATAGAGAGAGTATGAAAGAGCCAGAGAGAGAGAGAGAGGAGAGATGCTCTTTAACATTCCTCCACCCCTTTTTTATCAAAATGTATGGCAAGCCATACATTTTTAATAACTAACTAACTAAAAAAAAATAATTATGTCCGAAGTACATCTTTATTCTTTCACTTTCCGGACTCACCCCTTTTCCAAGAAAGATCAGGCACCAGTACTCTTCTACAACACTATCAACCCTTCTGCTGCTTCTCGAAAGTCCCTCCTCGACATTAACTTGCTTCCAAGTTAGACAAAGATACAGCTTTGCAGATATACATCTTGTCTAGGCGGTCGCATTGTTGGATATTTTCCACTGACTCTGCTCTTTATTTGGACCACTTGGCCAAACAAATGGAGACTCCATTTTCGATCACTTTTTCGAAATGGGGCCAGCATATCGCAATTACGACCAGAACGTCGGATGCTCCATGTTGGTGGTAGCTTTATCGCATGGGGACTCGAACCCAAGACCCTCAGATTAAAAGTCTGATGCTCTACCGACCCAACCATCCCACTCGCGTTCTCGACTTTCAGCATAGGCCTAAGTCCCAGTTTTTTTTCCTTTACTGTAATGCCCTGACGTCTTTCTCTGAGTGGTCCTATTACTGGAGCTTTGTTCTATTCAATCTACTACTTCGGGACTTCACAAAGCTCTTCTACTAACTCCCTTGGTTGGTCTAAGCCAAGATACGCCTTCACACTGATTCACTCGAAGCCTGTTTGAGTTCCTGGAACCCGACAAGATACGGAATCATCACTCCCTTACTAATGCGCATCGATTTCTAACTAAGTAGCTTTCCCTTTGTGATTTTTCCGCATTCCCAGCAAGTCCCAAGATTCCAACCCAGATATCCCTCACACATTCCACTAAAAAAATAAAAAAATAATAAGGCTCTATCTTGTCCCTTACGTAATCTGCATCTTTCCCTTTCTTCTATCTCCCCGTGATTAGGCTTGGTACAGACTGCCCAGTCGCTCCGTACCCTGAGGAATTATCGCGACCTCGCACGCCAGACTTTTGTTGGACAAGACTTATTGCTGTTGCTTGGGCCTACGTGGCATCTTCCAACTCACTGGAACCACTAGTATTGTTTTAACAGGGTACTCATTACTCTAAAATAGTATTTCCCCTGCCAAATTTTCTAATTTGTGACAATACCGTGGCTTATAAAAGAAATAAAACAACAGAAAAAACTGCTTTCTACAGCCTAATCGCCTTGTAATTCTCATGAAAAAAATGCAACTACGCGCTAAACGTCCCTAAAATATAACTAAACCAACCAAATCTATTCCAAAATAATTTAATTTAATAATACCAATTAAATTCACCCAGCATGGTTTTTTTTTTTTAAATTGGTACCTTTAATTCACAATAGGGTAACATTTTACTTCTAAAATTCTTCCTTCACCCCTTTTTTATCAAAATGTATGGCAAAGCCAATCATTTTTAATAACTAACTAACTAAACTAAGGAGGGAATACATACGCTACCCGCTGGCAAGAAGACTGTCCTACGATAAATCGATAAACTCAAAATTAAATAAATACAACAATAAAATTGCCATGTAGCGCTACCCTGCACTCTTCAAGGTCAAACTCCTTTATGACCCCATGGCTTCTTCGTACCCATCTCGGGACTTCCAGAGCATCCTTTGCTCCCGGTTTACACTACTCGTGGTCGATAATTTCACGGCTCCTAGCCGAACAACAATAAAACACAAAATCGAGGTCCATCTGCCTCCTACTTACATCTCAGGATTTACGGACAATCTTCTTTACTCCTAGGTAGCACAAAAACAACAAAAAAAAATCCCATCCCAAACCTTCACCATTTCACATCAAATGTTCTTAATTAATTTACCTCCTCTATGACTATACTTAATTGGTCCAAGAGTAATCAAGTCGGTTTTAATTATTCTACCCCATTTACCCCCCGTGTGGTCAACACACAATGGACATGTCCTCCGACTGTCCATATTAGTTACAGAGATCGCCCATTTCTCTATAACTATCTCGTGCTTCCCTGAGCACCTACCAAAATATGGATTTTTTTTATTTTATTTATTACGAGGACGTTCTGTACCGTCCTCCACCGAATTACGCATCCGGAACAAAAAAAAATCTGTCGAAACTACAAGAACAAAACAACAAACAAAAAAAATATGTATACAAGAATAAATACCGACTGACTTCCTGACCTCATTACTCATAATCCAGCAAACCGTCTGCCTGTCCAACTACTGTATTTCGATTAAAAAAAAAAAAATCCTTATTCCTTATTCTTTTGTCTTCCGACATCATCCCATTTTAAAATTCTCATTTATGTTTTCCTTGCATAATCCCGTTATCTCAAAAATTATTATTGATAATTGATATACCTCTATCCTGTCATCATCTTATTTTTAAAAAATTAAATTACATTGACACCACGTGGCAAGACCATCGATGCCCCCATCTGCTATACAAATACAAGATAACAAAAGTACAGAAAAAGAAATACAGAAAAATACACATGGCAACTCAACAATACTTAACAATATTCAATAATACTTAATTAATATATACTTAATTAATTCACTTATAACTAACAACTTTCAGCAAAGTTCAACAAAATTATCACAGATCAAATTGTCCACGTAAGCAAAGTTCAAGGGTTTTCTGAAACTAAAAAAAAATCATTATTCTTTTACAATTAACCACAGAATTAAATTAAAAAGTTCCGCTTCTATTCTATTCATATAAATATAATTTACTTAAAATTAATCCGGAGGGATGCCACATCACCAACCTGATTTTTATTTCACCTAATACTTTCGACAATAGTGTAATTTTTTCTTTTTTTTTTCAAATCTAAAATGACATCTTGCTATTCCGAATGCATTTAAAAGTTCACTGTCCCTTATTTTTCGACCACTTTGCTAAATTCAACAATGTCAAATGACTGACAGGTTTATAAACTGTGGACAAGCTCGATGTCATTTTGCTTAAAACAAATGTTCGTTTGTGTTGTCTTGTCTATTTAAATATACATATATACGTTTTTTTTTCTCCGTGTTTTCAATTCTTTCTCTGTGTTTTTCAATTTTATTTTTATTTTTAATATGGTAAATTAATTTTCTTTTCTCTTTTGTTTTTCAGTCGTTTTCCAAGCTTACAGCGTATTTTTAATTTTGGAGTTTAATTTTCTTCTAAATGCGTATGGTATTCTTCATGCCTTTGCTATCTTTTTCAACACATAACTGAATCATTTTTTCTTCTTCTTCCTTCCTCTCTCTCTATCTTTCTCTCTCTCTCTACCCGTTTTTCACTGTTCTTCATTTATTCTCTTTTTCTCTTCATTTTCACTATTCTTTCTTTTTTATTCCACTGTCTCTTCTCCGTTTTTTTCTCCCTCCTTTTTCCTCAATTTCTCTTCTTGTCTTTATTTTTCCTCCTTATTTCTTTTTCTCGTTATGTCCGTGGCAATCCAGGTTTCGATATATATGCCCCATGCGGGGGCAAGAAGGTCAACGGCACCAAATAACATATATGTTACATAAGGGAGGGAGAAGAAACGGATTTGGACTTTGAACACTTTACTTGAGGGATACTGGTACCCTGGTGATGACGTGTCCATTTTACTAATGAAGAGAAAAAGTTTACGACGATGAGAGAGATATTACAAGTGTTAAGAGACGAGAGAACGGGACCCAAGATCCCTTAAACCGTTTGTCTGGTGGTTAGGACACTTGTGGATGTATGTGTTTATATATAGAAGTTCATACCTGGTTTTGCTGCTCTGGGAGAGTCTTCATCTGGGTGGAGCTCTCTTGCTGTTTTCGCCGGAATACACAAGATGAAGACAGATGTTGGGTTTTCAACCTTTTATTTTCCCAGGCATGATCTGCAGATGTCGCCATCGATGGTCTCCACTGTGGGTACCTACCACGTCCCACGTCTGGGGCGCGCATCTCCCCCCTTACTTAGGAGAGAACCATTTTAGACTTCTGCTCGGCTCGGCTTTTTCTGAGAGACTCAACGTTTCACCAACCTTGCCACGTAGCATCACATGACATCCGGTTAGATGAAACGTCACTTCCTACAACGTGGATTTACTACAAAAATATCTCTCTGACCTCCTCCCACCCTCTCTCTCTCTCGATCTACTATCTAATAGAGACACAGAGAGAGAAAATAGAGAGAGTATGAAAGAGCCAGAGAGAGAGAGAGGAGAGATGCTCTTTAACACGACAGTCTTATTTATAGTGAAAACTCTACTATGTCACGTCTTTGTCGTGATCTTCAGCTTATTTTATCATAAGATGTGTATTTTAGTTTGAAACGAAGTAATTAGGATTTAAAATCATTATTGACTAAAAATTCTGTAATCGAACGCAGTAATTAAAAGTTAAAATCGATAATATTTTAGTTAAGATGTGATTCCATGAATTCGGTAAATTATCCATTGTAGTGAAGAATACAAGAGCAATAGCTTATACACCAAAGAAATTAAAGAATGCCAATACACAAAATCTGGGACGTGTGTTGCTAGGACACGTGTTGGAAGCATATGCGTGGAATACACATGTCTGGCCCGCGTGCTGAAGTCCCAAAGAATACAGAATTAAAGTTAGACTAGAAAATGATCAGTCCGAAGCAGTCAATCAGGGGGGGGGGGGGTTGAATGAGTCGGAAGACTTACGGAAATTCATTAGGAAGGGAAGGAGTCTAGGAAAAGTTGACAATGTAGTAGCGTTTGCAGGCACCGAATACCAATAACCAGCTGATGATGGATAAACTTTTATTTGTTACATAAGCCTTTTGTTTTCTATCGTTATATAAAGGTAATGTGTTTTGTTTTCATCGTCTTGTATGAATCACTTCGCATAAAAGCCCCATTCATTTCAAAGGTTGACTGTATCCCTCTTTCCGATAATGCATATCCCTCCTGTTTAGAGAACTGTCATTACCATTTATCTTCACACATATTTTTCAGCACCACTGTCATAAAAATTGCTTTCTCTATCTCTTTTTCGTTCCTGGTTACCCCAATAAAGCAAGACGGATACGGCTGGAAGTGTAAGCAACTTTAGTGATGTTCAGTATGAGTTTTGTGTTTTTATCTACTTGTGATCTTTTAACTATTGGAACTAAGCGGGCCTCTTAGTTTTGTATATAAAAAACAGAAGAGATAGTTCAAAAGCGTTTGATAGATAGTGAGATCTTGGTTTTTTGCAGAAACCTTGGGGTTACGATATTGTTTGTAAGGTTCTCGGCATTTTTAGGTATTTTCTTTTTGATTAAAGCTTGAAAGTAACTCAGGATAATATATTTTCCTCCTTTTTGCCGACCAATGCCAGTGTAATACAAAGCTCTGTACAAGACTCAAGATGATTTTTTTTTATTTATATCGAGGATTCTCAAGAGGAAACAATTAAAAGTATGCTGCTGATGCCACTCTCTATTCTCGTGTTGCATCTCACCCATAAACATCAAATTAATTGAAATATGCAGCTAATATTCAAGTTTACTTGAGTTCACTCTTAATGATTAGGTTAAGTAATACCTTGTTTCGTATAATTTTGTTATGACGAAACTCATGTCTTTCAATAGTAGGCGTGCCTATTTTATCCTTGAAGTGCTAATGCATGGCTCAAGATACTAAATCGACTCTGGAACTTCTTGGCCTTTCTTTCATGAAATCAATCTTGGAGTCTATATATTAGATTTATTGCTCTTTTTGCTTCTCGTACAATCCGTTCTCTCCATGTCTCTAAACATTTTCAAACAGCTGAGAGTATTCCCTGTTTCTAAAAATCAACTATAAGATCATGTATGTAGCATTTTTGCAACATTTCAAAATTAAAACAGGAACCAATAGCTATTACGTTAAGCATGTATATTCGTAATGCCGTCGTTCGAACTTCACTTGAAAAATTCTAGATTTCTTTTTAATTTTCACACTTTTGTACCGATTTTCCAGGCTAAATCTCAAATGTAAAATTTCGTATGGATTCGAATATCTTATATATTATGCTTTATGTCTGTAGATCAAAAACTGACAGAGTAGTTTGGTAGGCAAATTTTTAAACGAATATATACACGCATACATAAATATATACAGAAAAAGTTTTGTGTTTACTGTAACCTATTGAAATAATATGCAAATTAGCTAGATCTTTTGCAGATGAATGCAGTTCCACGACCCATATACAACAAAGTACTATTTTCTTTGTAAATAAATAAAAAAGGGTATTTAATATGAATATCGATACACAAAACACTTTATAGAAGTATATATATATATGTATATATATACATATATATATATATATATATATATTGCGTGTCAAATTATTAATTAGATAACATTTTTTACCAGTTTAAGAAACTTACCTGGAGTTTCGTATCAAAAGCTTCAGAAACGTTGGCAATGCTGAGCTGCGCGCACTATGAAATTTTCGTACTGTTCCGTGCAATATAAACAACTTGCCATCGGAATTTCTGAATCCAGGGTATTTGAGGTATGTCAAATTATTAACAAGCTAGTTGGTTTCATCAATAAAATGGGTCGTAAATGTGGGTTGAGTAGTCCTGAAAAGCGTATTATTGCAGAACAGCTAGCAAAAGGTAAAACTGCCCTTGAAATATCGAAAATGATAGGAAGGTACGATCAAACTGTGAAGAACTTTGTGAAGGACCCTACAAAGGTACGTAAGAGAGCTTATAAAGGAAAATCTAGAGTTGTTTCACGCCGTTCTGTACTCCAAATTAAACGTGGAGTGAAGAACCCTGTCCAGGGAAGTCAAGAAGTCTTTGACCAAGCGGGATTGAGGAATGTCTAAAAAACTACTCGATGTCGCCTTCTGAAAGAAGTGGCAAAGTCTGTTAAGCCTGTGACAAAGCCTCCATTAAAGCAACATCACATAGAAAACTGATTAAAATGGACAAAGGACAACAATCTCTCTCTCTCTCTCTCTCTCTCTCTCTCTCTATATATATATATATATATATATATATATATATATATATATATAGTCATCCACATACAGTACTGTTTCGCTGTTTCACAGCTCATCAGTGCGGCTAGACAGGCAACTACCTCAAGCCAGGATTGAAACCCGACCGTTTGTACGGCAGTCAAGGCTCCTAACCATTACGCTATTGGCGGCTGATTGAACGAGTAGTGAGTTTAACGATGTTTTGATATCGTCTGAATATATATATATATATATATATATATATATATATATATATATATATATATATATATATATATATATATATATATATATCAGGAGTTGTTGATACTATAAACGATGAATAAACTCATGAATATTTTATTTTAAATATTTGCACTCTTGTAAACCTCACAAAAATTGTGTGTTCAGTTTTTGACGATCAGAACGTCTGTGAAAGATAACAATTGATAAGAAATTGTCGGCTGTACTCAGCTAAGTAGTATTAGTGCAATTTTGTATATATATATATATATATATATATATATATATATATATATATATATATTGGCTTACCTGTAGTTTCATCAAATACTTTTGCAAGCAAAATCCGATCCCGCATTTTGCTAAATCCTACCCTCTGATGAGAAGGAAAGTATTTCTTCGAAATTCCGGGGATTAAGGACTGTCCACTTATTTAATGCTTCCTTTTCAAATTAAATATGTTTTTAACTCTGTTTCGAACCAGTACGCCGAAGAAGGAAAAGAACGTAAAAAAGTGACTTCTTTGCTGTTACGACCACCGCCAACCCGGAAGTGACGTATGTTTAAATTAAGGCTAGACAATCGAAAAAAGGGGATGACTTTCGAAATTATTAGGTGAGAAACGCAATCCATCCCTGTAGAAAAGTGTCCAGTTGAAGGTGAAGATATTAATGTTTTTAGCCAATTTTTCGATATTTGTCGTCTGAAGGGTTGAGCTTCAAACGATACTGATCTTATAAAAATCCGTCGCCTTTGTCGAAAGTGTTCTGCTGTCATGCAAATATACATACATACATTTATATATTGGTAACTAAAAATTTCCGACCCAAACCAATTAAAAAGCTTGCCCTATCTCTGAATACCTTTATGTTTAATTTCAAATGTTTAGACCAGAAATTTTCTAAGTAATTTGATAGAGACCGCAGAGGTCAAATATTTTTTTAATTTTACCCCTATTATGATCACTTAAAATTTATTGTTTGGGGCTCAAATCAAGTAATTATGTTAGATCCATGTCCCAGAAACCTATATCTAAAATTCCAAGTATTTGAACCCAAAATTCTCGGAGGAGTTTGGTAGAGTTCTCAAAGGTCAAATCGTTGAACTTTGACGCCTTAACAGACAAATTTTTGACCGAGAACTAATCACATAGATTTCCCCAAATCTCAGTACCGTGTATATCAAATTTCGAGTCTGTAGACTAAAAATTGACAGAGTTATTGCGTAGGGAAATGTACACAGACAGACACACAGACAGACACACAGAACGTTCACTTCAATGGGTTCAAATAATGTTAAACGTACAAAAGTCAATATAATGGTAATAATGTCGATCTAAAAGGACATACACATGTCGACTCGTCTGAGTTCCAATCTATGGTTTCCTCTAGCAAAACATTCACGAGAAACACTTGTCTAGGTGAATACTCTATCAATAGTTCCCCCATACGCACTTTTATCTGTGCCTAGACTTAAACGTGTATTCCATGAACTAAGCTTCCTTCTTAGAATTGCACACCTGTTGAGCTCTCTTCCGTTTGCCTGCTTTCCAGCTGACTACAATTGGATTGTCTTCAAGTTTAACATAAACAAGTACCTGGTGAGTTGTTTTCCCTTAACTAATCCAATTTACCAAATTTATATTTCTTAAAATTAATATGATATAGTCCCTTTAACTACTGTACACACTTTAATCCTTATCCTCGAGTAGCATCTGGGCCTTGCTTTGTGGTGATACCTATGTAACAAAATATGCTTAATCTCAGTGAAACGTCGTCAACTACTGACTATTTAGAAATACTCTTCTCTAACTTTTACTGTTATTGACATACGTTAACATTGTACACGTGTAAATCTATGAGATAAAATAAGTTACTTATCGTTAATATAAAACAAAGTTGATATAATAGAAGCATTTTGATTTTGGGCAAACTATTTCATCTACTATGTTTAATATTTCCGTCTCCGGGTATAAAAAGAACACAACGTCAACAACACGCTTGCTTTTAAATATAACCAGACCTATAAGAATTGGAGAAAGAATCTTCAAGAAACTTCGTGATATTTTAAAGACGTGGTGTTCGAAACATATGTCGCGGTATGATTATGAAAGACATATTTGTTCTGGCGATTAATGCGTTATATTTCGTCAAAGTGTTTCTATGAAAGGCTATTAAATATTCGTGCTTGCTACATACTAAAGACCAGTTATAAAATAAGTATCACGTCCAAAGGCATTTTTTTTAAATATGTCCAGATTAATAGTTTAGTTATTCAATCGTACTATTTTGCGGCATGCACATGAAATTGGATCCGTTCTGCGTTGACAAATAATGGCATTGGTTGCTCATTGCATCACGTAATAGTTCAATCTGAACTAAAGTGGCAGTATCAGGCAGAATACATCTGATGAGTTAAATAGAATTCTTATAGGTATGACAGGAAACTTCATCTGATGGTGTACATTTACCTAAGAGATAACCCTTTAAAAAGATAATGATCGTATTTATACTGTATTTAAATAATCATAAAAAATGCTGATATGCTATGAATCAACAACAACAAAAAAATTAACAGTTATATTATTGGTAGGAGTAAACCTTAACATCGCTTAAAGCATTATTAGCGTTTTGGCAACGAACAAAGTGTAATATGTGTCCTCATGCTATACTTAATCTATTCTGTTCTCGATTAATAGAGAAGATACCTTTCTGAATTGAGGCAACATTTATCTTTATTCCAATCTTGAGTGCCTATTTTAAGAAGCTAGATTTCCCTTACACCAAAGCCTTGTGTCTAACATTACTTCTGTGTGAACGCTAATAAATAAAAGTAAATAATTATATTAACCCAATGTCTGTGTCTATGTGAGTGTGTTTGTGTGTGCCCTACAGAAATAGGAACCTAAATAATATCTAAAATATATTCTCATGTTAAATTAAATGGAAGTATTCTTGAATCGTTAGGTACATTGCTAAGGGAACTATAGAACAGATTTCGGCAGGAGGCGAGTTTTTCCAGACATAGTTTGGAAAGAGAGCACTATAATTTATATGCATTCCTTCCGGAAATTACTTGTAATCTTCTTTATTTAACGTTTCCAAAGATTTCTTCGCACTAACGACAAGGAAAATTGGGAAACGTGTGATTCTAGCTGTGGAATTCAGCCCATATATATATATATATATATATATATATATATATATATATATCTCTTCCGCATACAGCTCTGTTTCGCTGTCATCGGTGCGGCTAGACAAGCAAGTGCTTCGTGCCGGGACCGAAACTCAACAGTCTACGCGTAAATCCTTGCGCTTCATCAAGCCCATCAAAAGTCAATAAATATACACTTCCACTACGACATTTTATTATTGTAATTATAAAAGGGGCGATTTATTCTTTAATATCTATGATAAAATTAAAAAATTGTGAAAGTCAGCTAATCACATAGTAAGAGTTTTCGAGAGATTGTTTAATCAGTACAAAAAACGGTAGAAATAATGTATATTAAAATATAAACGTTATGTTACATTAAAAAAAACAGATTTATAAAACATAGGGTTTATGTTAAATAAACATTATCCCCTGATTTCTGTTCTTAAAAAAATCTCTTTAAACAGTTTTCATTAATTTAGGGCGAAACCCGTCGGACGATGTTTTTCACTTACTACTTTTAATCTTCTCTATATAAATAAAATGAACTCATTTTTCTCGTCTGATTTTGACATTAATAGGATTAAAAATCAAGATATTTCATGCAAATATAATATGTACAAACGGCAGAACAATATCTGAGGTGTGTTATAGGCTAATTATTTCTCAAATTCCTCGGTAATCTTAGATTTCTATACTTTTTCTGCTGAGAAGTCACGGCCAAAATCGGTTAAGATCAATGGAAGTGGTAAAATATTTTCTCTCTAATAAATTCCTCCTCCCCCTGTCACCACTTAACACCGTTTGGGGATCGTTCACAAGGAACAG
Organism: Euprymna scolopes; assembly: GCF_053919585.1. Classification (NCBI taxonomy): domain Eukaryota; kingdom Metazoa; phylum Mollusca; class Cephalopoda; order Sepiida; family Sepiolidae; genus Euprymna; species Euprymna scolopes. The sequence goes on along the minus strand of NC_136492.1, from coordinate 120,501,232 downwards.
TTGAGAAGAGAACACCGGTTTGGCTTCGTAGTTCTTTCATGTGAAGTTATTTAAAATCACTAAACTAAGCTGCAGTGCTCTGTGGCGTAGTGGTTAGCGGGCTGGACAATTCACATTATATTTTCACGTTCGCGCCGACCTACCGTATTCGTTTTTTTTTCCTAAACAACTGGAATGGACTTTTCTTGGTGGCCGAACTGTTAACGTTGCAGATGTTTTTTGTTTTTTTTTCACACTTTATTTTCCTACTTTTACTCATGACTCCGGGTTTGATCCTTCCTACTTACCTACCATAACATTTTTTAAAACTCCCCCCCCCCGTCCCGGAAAAAACACTCGAATTCCAGTTTCTTTTCAAAATTTATTCAGCACTAAATTTGGTTGGTATCATCTTCCATACAGTGTTATAAAATTTGGCAAAAACTTCGGATAGAGGATGTCCAAACTATTGTTACTGTTTCCCCTTCCAGCGTCGCCATTAAATGATATTTATTTATTTTTTTATGTTTAGTTGTGTCTCCTGTCAACTGATAAAACCTTTATCCCCCTCATTCTTTCTCTGTCTCTGTCTGACTCTCTCCCCCTCTGTCTCTCTTTCTGTCTATCTATAAGTTATATCGTTCTATACACACATATATGCTCACACACACATATGTATATATGTGTGTATATGTGTGTATAGATAGATACAACCTAGTATATATATATTTTTTTTTTTTTTAATAAACAGTTTAATTCAAACAATTGTTTCTGCCTATATCTAAACATACAATATATTGATAACAAAACTGTTGTAGTGTATTTTTCGCATCAAAACGAAACTAGCCGTTAAAAATATTATCCTGATTTAACTTTTCCCTTTTGTCCCAGATAAATGTGAATTCTTTTAGTTATATCCTTATGTTGCTAAAATCGAAATTTCTAATCTCAGACACCAGAATAAAATGATCTCAGATTCCTATAAAGAATGATAAAATATGAGTAAAGAAGAACATAAGATCATTTTCTGTGTCTCTTATAATATCAGAGTCGCTTTTAGAAATTGTAGCTTATATTCCCTTTTATCTGCAAGAATAAGAGAATTTTTTATCGAGTCGAAAGGTTTAATAACTTATTATTGTATTATATTTTAAGCATTCGTAGTGTATACATAGTCGAGCTACTATTCCCCTGTTTGGTCTGATTTTAATTTAATATTATGCGTGCGCGTGTATTCGGTTGTTAAAAGCGAGCTTCTGGCCGCAATCTATATACAAGAATGGATAAAATATATACTTGCATAATTTATACAAGTCATTCATAAGAAACACCGTTCGCAAAATAACTGCTACTAATATAGAAAAATGTTCACATTCTTAGTAAAATCAAGTATAATATAGAATAGAAATAACTGCTACAAGTATAATATACTATGGTATATATATATATATATATATATATAATATAGAATAGAATAACTGCTAATACTATAATACAATATATAATAAATGCTAAAATCCTATAATATATATAGAATATAGAATAGAATAAATGCTAATACATAATATAATATAGAATAGAATAACTGCTAATATATAATATAATATAGAATAAAATACTTACTAATACTATAATATATAATAACTGCTAATATACTATAATATATATATAATATATAATAACTGCTAATATACTATAATATATATATATAATATATAATAGAATAACTGCTACAAGTATAATATAGAGTAGAAATAACTGCTACTAATATAGAACAATTTTCAGATTCTAAGTAAAATCAAGTATTTTGAAATATAAGGATTCAAACTAATTCATCATATTGCACACTTAGAACCTGAATGTGGCGAGTTTTATCGCTACAAAATCCGCAACCTACAATGGTGACCCAAGAATATGCCACATATTCATTGTACCTAATACTTAACCGTTAAATAAAAAGGGGTATAACCTGTTTCTTTCCATGTTACTGTTCCTGAGATTTCAAAAGTTATTACATCAATGGTTCGCCTAATCACAATTCTATTTTCTTCCCTCGTAACAAAATGTTAACATAATGGAGTTATTATTTCACTTAGACCAAAGTCATATATTAATTATTTGAGTTACGTGGATATGTCAAGGGACACACTATGCTCTTCTCAGAGGCAAATGATTTAATAACAAAGCAAGTCAATTTATATTAAATTCAACATTGAAAATATTCAATATTTTTCATTTTGCCTGCTGTGATCTCATTAGCTATGACTTTTACTGCCTGGCCTTCGGGTTAATATCTGTTTTGTGTTCTGCTGACTTCTCGGTCAGAAGTGAACAAATACTTCTAGCGTTAAGCCATTTTTATTTCTGTTCCCAATCACGTATGTTTCTTTTTATAAAGCTTGCTTTACAACACATAGAAAAGTGAGAGTTTCTCTATGCCTGCAAGACATTTACTCGATAGTGATTTGATTGAATTTACACACACGCGCTCACACACACACATACATATATATATATAGTAGTGTTGGGACGAGCGATAGGATTCACAATCGAGAATTGAAAAACTTGAAACTGTTAGGGTATCGGAATCAGTATCGGAATCAAAATCTGTGTACCTATTTTCCGATAATAAAAGCAATTGTTTTATCTTTTTTATTTGATTTTGTAGTAATGATGTATTAATTAATGTTTGTTCATTTAAAACTGCCAATAAAATTAAAACCTATAGTTCATCTTCCACAAGTATAGTTATGCGCTTGAGAAAATCGGAAATGATAACAATATTATAAAATATTAAAAGATTTATAAAGCATCGGAATTTGTAAGTGTATCTGAATAAGAAATTTAGTACGGAATCGGTATTTGGATCGAAAAATATTGAAATCGTCCCATTACCACAATATATATATATATATATATATATATATATACATATATATATATATATATATATATATATATATATATATATAAGTCGAGCAAGTGACTGCTTGACAACAAAATGTTACTTGCAAGACTATAATTGCGTAGTGACGCCCTGGGTACTGTCGAAAAAAAATCAAATTTTTAATTTTCTCGCCAAATATTTAACGAATTTCCTTTCGAATAGTAATAATAATAATCTCCATGTTCTTCTGTTTCATTTCAGATATTATTTTATATAATTTGATATAACATCGATTTAAAAAAAAATATTTTTTAGAAAATCAAGTCTTAAGAGTTTTCCGATAACTATTTTACTACCATAACATAACATTTAACTCTCTGCTAAAATTATTGCTACTACTAGTCTTTATCTCTATAACTCACTGCTTGCTGGAAAGAGAGAGAGAGAGAGAGAAAGAGAGAGAGGTGAGCGAGGAAAAAAGGTCGTATGTTTATATTATATATATATATATATATATAGAGAGAGAGAGAGAGAGTCGCTCACATCTCTCTCTTTATTTCTCTCTTTTTCTCTCTTTAATTCTAGCAGTTACGCTGTTATAGAAATACAGAGTAGTAGTAGTAATAGTTTTAGCCGACAGTTAAATGTTATGTTATGGTAATATAAATAGTCGCACTACATTACAGCGTGTGTTTTTCTTTCTTTCTTTGGCGACATTTTGTACTGTGTGTGTATGTGTGCGTGCGTATATTTATAGCTATTTATTTAACACAAAAAAGAAACAATTTCCAGAAAGTGTCATTTTCTTAACAGAACAAAATATAATCTTTAAAAAAAAACCTGAAACTTTGCCGTGTATAAAGCATAAAACTTGAAATAGAATATTTTAAAACATATTTTAAAATATCTAAATATTTAAAAAAATATTTGAAAACATTAATAATTCGTAATATCGCGATAAAACTTTAATAATTCATATTATCGTGATTTGACGGTTTTATCTTCAAATAACATTTTAACAAATATTAAAATATTTTTTAAACCGTGAAACTTTGCTGTGCGTAATAAAAGAAAATACGGTACTCTTGCATAATTTGACTCGAATTCTCATCGGTGTCAGCCGAGCGTTGTTCAAATGTTGTAAAACTCGACTTTTTATTTTATTTATTTAATTCTTTTTTCTGTTATGTTTTTAGTAATTTTTAAGGTGATATTAATGGGGCGGGGTAACTTTATTTTCTGATTAGTTACTTATTTATTTTTTTATTATACTTTATTTTAATTTCACTTTTGGGAGTTTGATTAGCAAATGAAAAAGCGCTATCTAAATGGATGCAGACGACATTGGAATTGGATGAAAGCGACTAAACCAACACAAAAAAGAAAAGAAAAGCTGAAAAACAAATATATTTTCAAATTTGCCAAGGTTGTCCTTGATGGTCGTACATCTAAACAATAAGATATAAATGCGGGAGTACCTCAGGGGTCTATCCTTGGACCTTTATTATTCTTGATAGTCATAAATGACATCCCTGATAAAAAAATTTCTGAGATGGGTATATTTGCTGATGACACCACATTCTATAGCAGGCAGGAGGGGAAAATAAATGAACACATATCTAAGGAAATGGCAGAAACACTAGAGGATGACCTGTAGTGGGCTGGTGATAAAAAAATGGATGGTTACATTCAATGCTACCAGGACTAAGCTTGTTTCCTTCAATAATTACAACAACCCTCCTCTACCACCAATAGCAATGGCCAAGAACACATTACCCGAAAGTACTTCCTTTAAACTCCTCGGCCTAACGTTTACAGGGAACATGAACTGGAATATATACATTGAGAGCATTGCCAAGGCTGCTGCAAAGACGGTGAGCTCTCTCTACTGCACTAGAAAACTACTTACGCCTGAAAGTATCCTGTACCTATATAAGGCCACCGTTCGCCCATGTATGAAGTACTGCTGTCACATTTGTGCTGGTGCATCTACTACTTGTCTCTCGCTCCTGGACAGGATTTAGAAAAGAGTCACCAACCTGATAGGTGGTGAATTGTCATCTAGGCTTCAGCATCTGTCCCATCGACGAAATGTTGCATTCCTCGGCCTGTTATACAAGTATCGTGAATGTTCTGACGAACTACAAGCAATTGTACCCCCTCGATGTCAACACCCCCTGCAAACCCGACAAACAGCTAAATCCCACCCCTTCACAGTAGAGATCCCTAGGTGTAAGTGTTATATATTCAATCATCGAAATTATCCTTGAGGAGGTACCAAATTTAGCTTTCGTTACATTTGAATATGTTATATAGAGTTCTTCATTTAGGGGCACATTTTACGTTTTCTATATAACATAAGAACGATTCCGTGTGCGTATAATTGTCTCTAATATAAATGGTTGTGTGTTTGTTTATCATAAAGGGAATCGTGTGTGTGACATGTAATTTCTGAACCTACCTCTGTTTCTTCTCGCTGTTGAACCATCTGGCAATTTCTCATCCTGGAGGGAGACTTGATACCTGTTTGACGAAGATTTATCACTCCAAGACGATGAAATGGTTTTATAGTTTTTATTTCACTTTCCCCAGAGGTCCTGCAGCAGGTGTAAAGTGAAATCTGCTTGTGTGGTTCTTCTTCACACACGTCAGCGTTCGTCTCCCCCCTCCCCAGGGGGAGACCATGGAAGAACGTCCGTCTTCTTCAAAGCTCAAATCAAATCTCACAGATCTAGCCAACCACGTCACACATACGTAATTTGGTCAGCTGACCTTTGGTTCTGGTAAACGTGTCTACCTCCACGTTTACTCACCTCTCTCTCTCTCCCTCTCTCCCTCTCTATTCTCTTATAGAGACACAGAGAGAGAAAATAGAAAGAGTAAGAAAGCCAGAGAGGGGGGAGAGATGCTCGTTAACATTCCTCCACCCCTTTTTTATCAAAATGAATGGCAAGCCATACATTTTTAATAACTAACTAACTAAAAAAAATAATTATGTCCGAAGTACATCTTTATTTTTTCCACTTTCCGGACTCACCCCTTTTCCAAGAAAGATCAGGCACCAGTACTCTTCTACTACACTATCAACCCTTCTGCTGCTTCTCGAAAGTCTCTCCTCGACATTAACTTGCTTCCAAGTTAGACAAAGATACAGCTTTGCAGATATACATCTTGTCTAGGCGGTCGCATTGTTGGATATTTTCCACTGACTCTGCTCTTTATTTGGACCACTTGACCAAACAAATGGAGACTCCATTTTCGATCACTTTTTCGAAATGGGGCCAGCATATCGCAATTACGACCAGAACGTCGGATGCTCCATTTTGGTTGTAGCCTTATCGCATGGGGACTCGAACTCCAGACCCTCAGATTAAAAGTCTGATGCTCTACCGACCCAACCATCCCACTCGCGTTCTCGACTTTCAGCATAGGCCTAAGTCCCAGTTTTTTTTCCTTTACTGTAATGCCCTGACGTCTTTCTCTGAGTGGTCCTATTACTGGAGCTTTGTTCTATTCTATCTACTACTTCGGGACTTCACAAAGCTCTTCTACTAACTCCCTTGGTTGGTCTAAGCCAAGATACGCCTTCACACTGATTCACTCGGAGCCTGTTTGAGTTCCTGGAACCCGACAAGATACAGAATCATCACTCCCTAACTAATGCGCCAATGCTTACTTGCGCATCGATTTCTAACTAAGTAGCTTTCCCTTTGTGATTTTTCCGCATTCCCAGCAAGTCCCAAGATTCCAACCCAGATATCCCTCACACATTCCTCTAAAAAAATAAAAAAAATAATAAGGCTCTATCTTGTCCCTTACGTAATCTGTATCTTTCCCTTTCTTCTATCTCCCCGTGATTAGGCTTGGTACCGACTGTCCAGTCGCTCCGTACCCTGAGGAATTATCGCGTCCTCGCACGCCAGACTTTTGTTGGACAAGACTTATTGCCGTTGCTTGGGCCTACGTGGCATCTTCCAACTCACCGGAACCACTAGTATTGTTTTAACAGGGTACTCATTACTCTAAAATAGTATTTCCCCTGCCAAATTTTCTAATTTGTGACAATACCGTGGCTTATAAAAAAATAAAACAACAGAAAAAACTGCTTTCTACAGCCTAATCGCCTTGTAATTCTCATGAAAAAAATGCAACTACGCGCTAAACGTCCCTAAAATATAACTAAACCAACCAAATCTATTCCAAAATAATTTAATTTAATAATACCAATTAAATTCACCCAGCATGTTTTTTTTTTTAATTTTGGTACCTTTAATTCACAATAGGGTAACATTTTATTTTCCTAAGTACTTGCATACATATTTCATTCATCTTCTCTTGAGCGATTCGTAACATAATGGCCACGTCAGCCATTGCTCCCCCTCTGCCCCTTACGCCATGTCAGAGGGCATTTCATTTGCTCTCTGAAGTTGATTACAACTAGATCCGCTCACGCTGGACAGAATACATTCCGTTTACTGCTATGTCAGAAAAAACTTCTTTATTTTTTTCCAAAGTCGGTAAGCGCAACCTGCCTTGAAGACACATAGCTTCACGGAAAACATCGGATTTCCACACATGAAGTACTCAAACTTGCTCCATGTTGATTCTACTCGAAATCAACAGAAATCACGATAAAAAAAATAAAATTCGAATCATTTCCCGAGAATAATGAAATTAATAACTACCCATGTAATTCAACACCTCTCCAAAATTCTAACATGCTTGCCACAGAAATTAAATTCCATTCAGGCCCCACTTTTTTCTTTCATTTCTTCATATAGTTTATTTAACCCTATATTTATCCTTTTTTTCCCCTTACTTATGTGGTCAAAACGTCACTCATGTCGAATAGAACATTTATTCTACTTTTCGAAAATTGAAATTAATACCGACTGAACCTTTGACTCTTCCGAAACTTTTTTTTTAAATCATTTATTACACTGTTGAAATCTTATTTCTTTCTCTTTTCCCTATTTTATTATTACTATTATGATTATTAATTAATTAATTAATTAACACGTTCTTTCTTTTATTACTCATTCTTTCAATAGACCCCACAAGCAAAGATTTCACCTCACCATTCTGCGAAAAAAAAATACATGTCAAAGAGCAAGAAAATTCTGCCAATACCGTTTGACAACACATCAATTACATAAAAATAATAAATTAAAAAATACAAAAATATCCTATAAGCAATCACAAAGTCCCATCTCACTAACAACAAAATTCCAAATAACAAAATTTTGTCCACGTCAGCAAAAAAAAAAAAAAAAATTCCTACGAAAAAAATTCGCACAATCAGCGAAAAAAGAAAAAAAATCATTTTACAGGACATGACCATTGTCTTTTCATCAACAGTACATATTGTTTTTCATTAAAAGTTACGCTTAGTTCACAGTTTAAAAATGACACAAAATATTCATAACAACATTGACATGTTTATCTTTGTGGTAAAGGCTCGTTACAGTCATATCTTCTATTTCTTTTTTTTTTTTTTTTGGTTTTCTCACTGGCTGTTGTTAAAAATTTACAAAATAAAGCAATTCTTTGTTTTCCCTTCTAATTTTGACATTAATTGATATTTTTCTTCGTTCATAACGAGCTAATTCCCAATGCGATAAACATTTTTTTTAACTATTTTCTATATATAAAGTTTTACATCTGTGTGTCTGTATGTCTTCCTTTTCTTTCTTCGTGAAAAGGTTGTACGTGTGTATTGCTTTTCTTTTTTTTCTTTTTTTTTAATTATTTTTCTAATTCGCCTAGTGTTTTAATGGACCCTACGTTGTGTGTGTGTTGATTTGTATTTTTTTTCTTACTGTTCTTTCTTTTTCTTTTTTTTTCCATACATTTTATTGTTTTTCTTGTCCTTTTTTTTCTTTTTTTTTTAGTCTATTTCTTTCTTCTTGACACTAAATCACCATGCTTCCACGTTGTATTTTCTTAAACACAGGTTCGATTATCGCATCGGTGATGCGACTGGTCGACGAGCACCAAAATTGAATATGTTATATATTCAATCATCGAGGTTATCCTTGAGGGGTACCAAATTGAGCTTTCGTTACATTTGAATATGTTATATAGAGTTCTTCATTTAGGGGCACTTTTTACGTTTGGGGGTATACACTATATAACATCAAAGATTCCGTGTGATTGTCTCTAATATAAATGGTTGTGTGTTTGATTATCATAAAGGGAATCGTGTGTGTGACATGTAATTTCTGAACCTACCTCTGTTTCTTCTCACTGCTGAACTATCTGGAAATTTCTCATCCTGGAGGGAGACTTGATACCTGTTTGACGAAGATTTATCACTCCAAGACGATGAATGTTTTTCATAGATTTTATTTCACTTTCCCCAGAGGTCCTGCAGCAGGTGTAAAGTGAAATCTCTTGTGTGGGCTCTTCTTCACACACGTCAGCGTTCGTCTCCCCCCTCCCCAGTTAAGAGGGGGGGGGCTACGAAAAAACGTCCGTCTTCTTCAAAGCTCAAATCAAATCTCACAGATCTAGCCAACCACGTCACACATACGTAATTTGGTCAGCTGACCTTTGGTTCTGGTAAACGTGTCTACCTCCACGTTTACTCACCTCTCTCTCTCTCCCTCTCTTCCTCTCTCCCTCTCTATTCTCTTATAGAGACACAGAGAGAGAAAATAGAAAGAGTAAGAAAGCCAGAGAGGGGGGAGAGATGCTCGTTAACATAAGAAAGCCTTCTACTCCAATATTTTCTTCCCTAGAACTGCTAAATTTGGAACTCGCTTCCGGGATTCTGCTTTCCCAACTGTACTGATATGCAGAAGTTCAAGTGTAATGTAAACAGACATCTTTCCACTCATCTACCTTCATAATACCCCTACAACTTATGTCCCTGATAGTAGCCCCCTACTTCAAAGTTGCACTGTGCCTTGTTTTGAATGAAAATTTGAATAAAAAATATATTTATGGCCGAAATTTCTAAGTAAAATACGCTATTCTGCACACTTTGAATAAAATCGATGTTGAGCATTATACTTACATTGTTAGAAATAATAATAACAAGTGGAATATTGTCAGTCACACCAACATTTCTAATGTCAGTTTTCCTTGCGAAATGTCCAACATTGTTGTCATTTTTTTTTATTATGAAGGAAATAAAAGTTTGACAAAAAACAGGTCACATATCCAATCTAAATAGAATAAAAATAGTGGCTTTCTCCTTTAACATTCAACCATCACCTCGGCGTGGCATGAGGTTGTAACTGCATCCTTGCATGCAAACAATGGCACTGTTGAATCATTATAACTCAATTGGAAAAAGAATTTCTGCTTCAACAGATAAATGTGCAATAAAATGTTTAACCGGAAAACTATTTTACTGAAACTATTGATCAATATTACGCTTTAAAAAGGAAGATACTAGAGTTAAAAAAAAAACAATTTGCACTCAAACAATTCAAAAGTTTGCTCAAAACTAACTCTTCAATTCTCGAACATTGTAATGAATGTCAATAAAATACTGAGCACTTCGAAAGTTACTAGAACTTCCTACTGCAATTAAATATTTTTTTCAAAATAAATAGATGTATATTTGAAAATTACAATCCTCTGCGAGTTAATTCTGAAATTATGAATTTGGTACTCTTGCATAATTTGACCCGAATTCTCGTGATTTTCCATTAAGCCCGGATCGGGCGAGACCGGCAATCATCGGTGACAACCGAGCGGCGTAATATGCGCAGACTAAGGAAAAAAGCAAAACAACGAAAAAAATATATACAAATGCAAATTATCAAAAAATAACAAAAAACCTACCTTGAAAAAAGCAAATATGTTTATGTAATTTATTTTAGTATTTACTTTTTTTGCAAAATATTTATCAACAGCAAGTTATTTAAAAATTTTATCTTCAAGAAAATGTTGTTTACTCGTATAAGTGCTAGGTGTAAGTACAATTCTTTTTTTTTATTTAATCATATTTTTGTCGTTTTTTATTTTCAAGACTTTTTGTTCAGTAAGGTTGCTTTTTTTATTGCTTTTTTTAAGTAGGGGGGTACACAGAAATAGAAAAACATGTTTTTTTCTCAATAAATAGTGCTTTTTTTATTGGTTAAAAAAAAAATTTTAACGGTTAATTGCCGGCGGAACGACTTTCTTGAGATGAGGATATTTCCTTGGGAATCTTTTACTTCGGTCGACTGTTGATCGGTCATCAACAGCAAAGAGGGAGGTGATGGGGTATAGGGAAATAGATGGAAGCCTCCCAGCCGGGTAGCTTTCGGAAATGTGATTTTTGATGGAGGCAAAAGGATCGTATCCAATTTTTTTTCTCCACATAAATTCAAGTAAATATGTATTCAGAAGCTCCCGGCTGGTCACGCATTCTCGCTTGTTACGCTGTTTGGCTTCCTTCCACATCCTCTCGAGGTGGTTCGTTGTTTTTATAGCATGCACAGATTTATTTTCTTGCCTGCCATTTTTTTCCTGTTTGGTGAGTCTTAAAATATAGTTGTTTGTCAGCTTTTTGGGGGGTTCAGTCGATTTCTATCAATTCGAATGTCGTCTGCTTTCATTTACATATCGCTTTTTCATTGGATAATCAAACTCCCAGAAATTGAAGTTCAAAAAAAAATTCAAAATAAATAAATCATTAAAAATAACTAATCATAAATTACAAAATTACTAAAAACATAAAAAAAAATAACTTTTTAAAGTCGAATTAGCGTTTCAACATTTGAACAACGCTCGGATGGCACCGATGATTACCGGTCTCGCCCGATCCGGGCTTGACGGGAAATCACGAGAATTCGGGCCAAATTATGCAAGAGTACCATGAATTTCAATACAACAAAATGCACAAATTTCAATGTAAAAATACCTATTGTGCACACTTTTATTATTGAATTGTTAGGAATAATAATAACAAGTGGAATATTATCAGTGGCAATTATTTCCCATAATTTCAATTTTATATTTCTTTGGAAAAATATAAAAGGAACAAATAATTGAGAAAAATCAGGCCATATATCCAATAGAAATAGCAAAAACATTAGTGCTGGTCTTCTCCCTTAAAATTCCCCCACTACCTCAGCATAGTATGGTTTTGTAACTGCATCCCCTCCTATGAATCATTTAAACTTAGAAATGTTTAATATTTTTGGTAAATATTTCATTATGTGATACTTTTCATGCGATCCTTAGCACGTTCTATTAATAAATATAATGCTATTATTTCTGTTGCTGTTAATGTTGTTGATAAATATAATTTTAAAAAAGTTAGGTATTTTCTTGAAAAAGATGTCTGCGTCAACAGAAAAATGTTCAACAAAATGTTTAACCGGAAAATTATTTTACCGAAAACTATTAATATTAAACTATAAAAAGGAAGATACTAGAATTTTTTAAAAAATGATATTTTATTTACACTCAATCAGATGTGCCTTATGCACTAATAACATATAATTTACATTTTGTTGCACTTTTTAAGAATTTAAATATTAATAAATTTTCTCGTAAGTAAATAGGAACGGTACAATCCCGTTGAGACACCGGTTCGCGCCATATCACTGAAATTAAGCAACATTGCGCCGGACCAGTACCAGATGGATGACCATTCGAGAAAGCGAGGCGCTGTATGTATGTCGAAGTAAAACACCAGGTTGGAAAACTGGCGCGGTCTATCCTTTTCTCGAGGTAGATGGGCCTCTCTTAAGTCTTAGTAGGCAACCCATATAGTGATGGCGTCACGATAAAAAATATTCTTGGTAGCCCTGGCGCAACATCAAGTTTTTTTTTAAAGATAAAAACACTGGTATGAAAATTAATGAATTTTATATTTATATCAATAAATATAAACTGTTTTTCTCTTGCTTTACATGAATATACGGCATAATTGCGTTGACACACCAGTTCTCGTAAGATCACCGAAGTTAAGCAACGTTGAGCCGAATTAGTAACAGATGGGTCACCATTTGGGAATTCTAGGCGCTGTATGTGCTCTCAGCTTATCTCGGCATTTGTTTCCAGTCGTCCTGTACTTCACTTGGCATTGGTATTTAACAATGTCGTCTCAGGAGATGTGTGGTTGGATATTGCGCACCTCCTGCCACAAAATTTCACGCGCAATCAACCCTGCGTGAGTATCCATTGTCTGCCCAAGACTGAAGGAGCTTGCTGCTTTTGTTTTTACATAAAACTTATGAATGAAATGTGTACTATTGAAATCTTAGGTTTTAAGTATTCAAGTAGCGAACATTTTCAAACAGGACAAGGAGGTAAAGACAGCTAGTATATGTAAATGTATACGTATACCTGCATACAAATATACACTCGCACACATTCATTACCTATGCATACAGATAAGCAGACACGTGCATACTTTATAATACACTATCCTGGCGACGTGAATTGTAAAAAAAAACATACTCAAAATAATCTATCTAAGAAATCGAAAGAAAATAATACAATAGAACCTCCTGTTGACAAAGATTATTTTTTTCTGGCAATTTTTTATATATTTAATATTTGGAATTTCCTTTGTGAATTAGAAAATAATAAACGTATCGGACTCATTTTTCATAAGTGTGATCTGACCTCCTTTCCTATACTTCAAAACAATTCTTTCTCACTAACCTACTGAATAAGCAATCAGCGTAACTAACTACTTCGTTTTTTGTTTGTATTAGATATTCTTGCGAAGGAAAATTATATATATATATATATATATATATATATATATTCTTTGAAGTTTTTAACATTTAAAACTATACAAAAAATTACTTTTTATCATTCCTTAAAAAAACATCTAGTCAGTAAGTCATTTAATCACATGTAATCACTGCATCAACTCTCTCGAATTTACTATAATACCAATTTTTTTATTTTTTCAAGGGATCATCAGTTGTTTTCCATGAAACGCTGTTTCGGGGATTTAAAAACAAAACAGTATATTACATCATGGCTCCCCAGCAGTGTTGATCAAACACCACCACCCTTAATCTTAGGAAGAAGACATGTTACAAAAATGTGATCCAATTTCCTATTCTTATTGCAATTACTAACCTTTTCATAGTATAAAAATGAATTTCTTACCTGTGCGATTCATCAATTTCCACATTTAAAATGGATACGTTTTTTAATTTATCAGTCTTGTATTTATAAGATTTGGATTAATCCATTTAACTACTTATCACCCCCACTATAATTAGTAGTTTGTATATTTACATTCTTATTTATTTAAAATTACATATATAAAGGTTAAAAATATTTTATTTTTACATATATACATTTTTTTTTAATATATAAATTTATTATATGTAATTATATATACATTTTATACATTGCTAATATAGTTTTGGATTTCCTTTATTAATATAGTCTGGTTTATCTTAAACGATTCAAAAGCATCAGGATAACGAACAAATGCTTTATTTAACTGTTTAAATATTTTATTTTTATCATCCTTATTACTAAGCCAGAAACTGGTGGTATAAAATCTGTTAATTTTAGAGTAACGCGAGCTATTCTCAAAAACTCTGACATAATGGTTCCATAAAACACAAAAACAGGGCAGGTGCTATCCTTATGGGGCATACGTACTATTTTAAAGGGGAATGCGTTTCTTTTATCAAATATTTTATAAAGAAAAATCCCATCCTCAATTTTTATATCTAAATCCAGAAATGTAGCCTGTTGTCCTCTATGTTCACAATTCAATTTTAGTTCGTTTGGATATATAAGATGTTTATTTTTTTCAAATTCATCATTATCGTTTATGCATATAAGGTCATCTATAACTCTCTTACACCCATGAAAGTTATATGTTTTAGATATATCTGTTTTTAATAATGATGACATATATATATATATATATATATATATATATATATATATATATATATATATATATATATATATATATACTCGAGCCTATCTAAAAACAAATTTGCCCAAAATGGTGCAGGATCCAATCCCATTGGAATACCTATCGTTTGGAGTAATATTTTATTTCCTATTTGAAAATAGCATTCTTTAATAAGATGACTTACAAGTATTTTTAAAATACCTTTAGAGACACTAGTTTTGCTATTTTTATTTTTACACCAGAAAGCTTTAGAGTTTGAAAAGTCTATATATTTACCTTTTCCACCTTGAAAAGCTAAATCTACAGTATCATTTAATTCTTTTATAAGTTTTTCGTGCGGAATTTTAGTATATAGCGTACTAAAATCATAAGTAGTTATAGATTTTGCTTTTATTCTGGAATTTATTTTATCTAATTTTTCTTTCACTGGTTTGGAATTATTTACTATCCAAAATAGATTTATATTACTATAGAATTTACTTTTCATGTGAAAATTATTTATTTGATTTATAATTAATTAAAATATTTTAGATATAGCTTTAGTTAGAGGCTTAGTGATGCACGTCTTTGAATCTACAATAAATCTAGAACCAACTGGATTTTTATGCATTTTAGGTATCCAATACATACATGGAAGATTTTTTGTGTTTATCTTCTAACTTTAATTCTACTTTTTCATTAATAATATTATTATTCAAAATAATGCTATCTAAATTACTATTACTTACTTTATAAGTATCCGAATCAGGATGTGTCCTCTATAGTATTAGACCTGACTGAATGGTTAATTGTAGGTATTGACCATTTCATACCCTCTAAAAAGTTTCAGCAAAAACCTAACAGCCAGCCATGGTTCTCTCCAGAATGTGCTGCTGCCATTGCGCACAGAAATCACTTTTTCCACTGCTTCAAACGTAATAGATGTATGGAAACTAAAGCCGTTTTCAGGACTGCCAGCAACCATTGTAAGAAAGTAATAAGGAATGCAAGATGGTTCTATGCTCAATCTGTTAAGTCCAAAGTAGCTGAGCAGCGGCTTGGTTCCCACCAGTTTTGGCAAATAGCAAACAGAATCCTGAACAGAAGCGTGTGCTCTATCCCAACTATTATCAATGGACCTGAGGTAATCTCGTCAGCATCAGACAAAGCCAAACTCTTTGTCAAGAACTTTGCAGCTAATTCTACCCTTTGCGACCAAGACCGCCAACCCCCAATATTTCCTCCTGTATCAGAAAACACGCTATGTGATATACGTATATCTGTACGTGATGTTGCGAAGCTAATCAAAAACCTTGATTCCAGTAAAGCAACTGGCCCTGACGGTATTCCAATTATACTACTCAAAAAACTTCAACCTGAACTAGCGCCCATACTTACAAAACTGTTTAAACGTTGTCTTAAGGAGAATAGTTTCCCATCTCCCTGGAAAATCTCATCAGTATGCCCTGTATTTAAGAATTCAGGTGATCGCTCATCCCCCCCTCAGTACAGGCCAATAAGTCTCCTGTGTGTCATGAGTAAGTTGCTAGAATCTGTGTTAAATGCAGAAGTAATCAACCATCTCAACAAAAGTAACCTTCTTAGTGACACTCAATATGGTTTCCGTTCTGCTAGATCTACAGCAGATGTCCTTACAGTTATATCGCATAGGATTAGCAAATATCTCGACGGTGGCAATCTTTCTAGGGCAATTGCTCTTGACATATCTAAAGCCTTTGATAGGGTATGGCATAAAGGTTTGCTTCATAAGATCGCTAGCTATGGTATAGCTGGAAAAGTCTTCTCAATTATTAAATCATTTCTTTCTGATAGGTTCATAAGAGTAGTAGTTGAGGGGTAAAAATCAGAAGCTCACAGTATTAATGCCGGTGTCCCTCAGGGATCCATCCTGGGCCCAACTCTTTTCCTGATCTACATTAATGATCTTCCAAATCATATCCTTACATCAATTGTAGACATTTATGCTGACGACACTACCATTTATGGTACCACATCTAAGACAGTAAACGACCAAGTTCTCTCCAATTCTCTCTCCTCTGATCTTGAGCACGTAGTACAATGGGGAAAGGAGTGGCTGGTTACTTTTAATGCATCTAAAACCAAGCTTCTCTCTTTACATCATCAACATTCTAATCCACATTTGTCATCAATTAAAATGAATGGCTCTCGTCTTCAGAAGGCCTCACGTTTTGACAAGCTTCTGGGCTTGACCATTACTCCTGATCTTAAATGGAACACGTACATCAAATCTGTTGCCAAGGCCGCTGGAAAAATGGTGGGATCTTTCTATCGATCCGGTAGATATCTCACTGCTGATGCTATTCTCTATCTATATAAGAGCCAGGTACGTCCAAGGATGGAATACTGTTGCCACATCTGGGCAGGATCTGCTAGAAAGGACTTGTCCTGCCTTGATAGAGTTCAAAATAGACTTCGTAGCCTCGTAGGAGATGTCCTTTTCTCCTCCTTGCAACCTCTATCTCACAGAAGAGATGTTGCGAGTTTGTCTCTGATGTATCGTTATTTTCATGGAAAGTGTTCAACTGAGCTTCAATCTATGGTTCCCCCTCGCCAAACTTTCACAAGAAACACTCGTCTAGCTGTAAACACTATCAATAATTTCCCCCACTCTTTATCTGTGCCTAAAGCTAAACGTATATTCCATAAACAAAGCTTCTTTCTTAGAACTGCACGCCTGTGGAATTGTCTTCCGTTTTCCTGCTTTCCGGCTGACTACAATATGGTTGTGTTCAAGTCTAAAGTAAATAAGTTCTTGATGAGCCGTTCCGTATAAGTTATCAAATTTACCAAATTTTCATTACTAATGATTACTATATTGTCCAATTTCTACTGTACACTCTTTAACCCTTATCCTTGAGTGGCCTCTGGGCCTTGATAATGTGGTGATGCCTATGTAAAAAAAATCGTTTCCTATAAGTCCTACTTCTATCAATAAACGTTGTATATAATATTTTTTACATATAAAAGCTATATTGTTTGCCGCTTTATCAATCGGAACTATTACAAACTTTTCTTGAAGTATTTTAAGTTCCACCCGTATTTCTGAATTTTTTAAAAGAGGATTGGTTTTTCTAGGGTGTTTAAATTGTTTTATATGTTTAACCTTTTTATTTACGCATTCAAGTATACTATTTTTCCATGCATCAAACGTAGACTGTGCAAATTTATATTTCTTTACCATAGACATTATAAAACCTTCTAGTGCTTTAGTTACTTCTTTAACGCATTTAGTGTAATTTAGGCATTTAGGTTCTCTATAAGTTGGACCCTTACTAAGTGGTTTTCTTAATTTAGGATTATTTACTATATTTAAATCTCCTGTAATTACATGTCTTATCTCATTATTACAGAACGGAGAGGAATTACATGCACATTCTGGAATATTTATATTATTATCTTTTATATTTATATGTTCTATTGTTTTCTTATAATTAAAAATCTTATTGTTGGCCCAAGTTTATATGTAACTATTGGTTTTTGATCTTTTTTCTGGAACTCATTTGGTAGTAATTATATAGTTTTTTTGTTTATTAAATATTTTAGGTAAATTTACATCATCAAAACCTTTATTTTCATACAAAACTACACAAACATTTTTAGGTTTCTTTTTTATATCGTTCACTGGTGGCTTATATAATTTAGTGTCAATTATATCTAGAATATATTCATACCATTGAATGAAATAGTCCTTCTTATATATCATATCCGGTTGTAATAATATTTTAGATGCTATTCCCTTTAAAACTTTCTTTTTTGTTTGATTAAGCAATTTTCTTATATAATTGAACGACTCATAAATTTTATTAATAATGATATCTTTAATTTTACTAAAAAAATCCTCGCATGAAATAACTGATTTTCCTTTATTTCTATTAACATGAGTTCTATCTCTAATACCGTAGCGAGGCAAAGCTGGATATAATCTTCCTATAATTTCAGAATCTTGTAGGTTACTTTTAACTTTAATTTTCAACCCATATGGGTAAATTACTCGCATTTTTTTAATTATATCGTCTTCCTTATCCTGACGCATCCTTAGGATATCGTTATCTACATATCTATGAAACTGTGCCAATTGCTTTATAGAAAATTAGTAAAATATTAATATTTCATTAAATATACGTCACAATAAAATAAAAAATGTATCATCAAGGGGCTGCTTTAAGGGTAGTTATTTCCCGAAATTTTATTCAAATTCATTCTATATTCACGAAGTTATTGCAGTTTATTTATCATCAAGGGAATTATACTGTCCATCGCTTTATTGCAGATCTTATAAAATTCCCCAAAATCAGGCGATTAAAGTGTATCGAAAAGCAAAGGATAGTTGCTAAACTCGCAGAAGGATTGTCAATCAAAGATTATACCACGGAGTTGGAAAGGGATCCATGAACCTCGGTCTCATTCTTGAATAGCCGAAAACCAAATCTAGAAAAATAAGGGCACCAGAAGAAACCTTTCACATCGTGATATTCGGAAAATTCGTAGGGAAATCACTCAAAACACAAATAGCACAAGTGCTTCCGTTTTTTAAAAAGCTGGAATCGCTCCGAGATATAATGTGTTGAAAGAGACTGCAAGGAACATCAAACCTTTTCCAAGGCATCTATTGAGCAAACAACATTGGTAAAAACGAATGGTTTGGACACAGAAGTACATGAAAATCGATTTCCAACATATCCTATTTAGGGATAAGGCCCATGCTACATTGACGGTTGGGATAGATTGACCAGTTTGAGACCCGAACAGAACTCCGACCCCTTACAGAGTTCATGGCAAACAAAGAGCTCCAGACCTTAACCTCATTTAATATCTCTGGTCAATATTAAAAAGAGAAGTTTATGAGGAAGGAGAGCAATTTACTTCAAAGGATACCTTGTGGAGGAACATCGTTGATGTTGCTAGTAATAACTCTTTAAGATCAAACTCTTGACTCCCACGGGGTGGGGGACAAAAAGTTGTTTTAAGTTATTTTTAACAAATGTTGGATATGTCGATAATTAAGCTCATTCCCAGGATATGATTTTGTTTATTATTCCTTGACAGAAAAATATAATAAAATGTAAAGGTCCCAAGATAGGACATTGTATTTTTACCCTAAAACAACATTTTCAGAGACCTGCAATAAAGCGATGGGCGGTGGAAATTCCACGATAACGAATAAATGTCATAACTCCGTGAATATCGCATGATTTTGAATTAAACTTTTGGAAATAACTAACCTAAAAGCAGTCGTCTGGTGATATAACTTTCATTTTGTTGTGACGTATATTTAGTAAAATATTGATTATTTACTAATCTGCAGTAAAGTGATTGGCACAGTATATATATATATGTGTGTGTGTGTGTGTGTGTGTGTGTGTGTGTGTGTGTGTGTGTGTGTGTGTGTGTGTGTGTTTGTGTGTGTGTGTGTGCGTGCGTGTGTGTGTGTGTGTTCGGGATTGAATGAGGGTCATCGAATGTCATAATTCCGATACTTTCATTTTCATCAGAATCGATGAAATCGACTATTTTTCAATCTAATCGATTGATCGCCTGCTCTACCCACTGGTTTACTGAGGTGCACTGGGAGGAAGCTAAATTTTTGCATTTTAGAAAGTACTTCCCTTGTCTTGTTTCGACAGACTCCCGCGATGCATGTCCATTAAACATTGACAGTAATAGTGTCGCAATTGGCATCGGGTAAATGGCATTCAATAGTCCCTGGTTTGTTTTTCTGCTCAAGTTAATTTCTATACATTTAACTTTTTTCCACCATTCGACATATAGTCTTCAAACGGGAAGCAACTACTATATTTTGCCATTTACTGTTTGAACCACCGAAGAAATGATTTACTTTATCCTAGGATGGTGAAATCTTTTCTTGCCTAGAAAAATAGCAACACCTTTAACCATACTTCCCATGGCCCTTCTTAATTCTCCTAGCTTCAGTACTACTCCTAATTATCTCCGTTTGAACCCTATTTCTATCTATTTAATTTGCAACCTTCGCGAATAAAGGACTTGCGTCTAAGCTATTTGCTGTTAAGCTCCGTATCACGACTTTCCCCTTTTTATCAAATATACATCAGATTCCTCATTCGAATTTTGGTGGCGGCACTTCTGGACTGGAAGATAAATCTGTATGGGGCATATTCGCTGTCAAAATAAATAGATTCCCTTGGAGTGGTCAATACAGTTTTCATTAACGGCCTCCCTGTAGTGGGGATCACTGCCTATAGAAAAGACTTGTTAATAAGTAGGGAGATCAAGAGAAACCGAATTTGTATTAATAGCATAATTTAATACAGTACATTAACATACATATATAGAATCTATATATACCGTACTTAGGGGTAATTCCGCCAAATCTGGGGGTAATTGCATTAAGAAAGGCTAGGTGGCGCAATTACCTCGGTGCAAGTATCCCAAAGTACAGCACATATAGATGCATGCAAATATATACACACATACATATAAGCAGATATATATATGTGTGTGTGTGTGTGTGTGTGTGTGTGTGTGTGTGTGTGTGTGTGTGTGTGTGCATATACATCTTATCATTTTTTCATTTTACAAGAGATGGAAAATCAGTAGGAAACATTTGTTAGCTAATTTTCTTGCGAGAATAATAAATTGTACTCCGATAAAATCAAAAATAAGATTAATGAGAACAAATCTACACTCCTATAAATTCGTTTTTCGTTTGTGTGTGTTGATATTCATATTAAAACACCGCTTTTCTATTTATTTAGGTATTTATTTGTTTCCCCACGAAAGCAAATGTGACACAAGGTCGTTTTTGATGTGGGGAAAAACCAGCTCCCCTAAAAGTAGGGCAAAATGAGGGGCACTCTCGTTGTGACCAAAATAATAAGTGTCCCAGTATAGAGGGGGTCCCCTCCATTGACCGGGACAAGTTATTTTAAGTGGGGCATCTGCAAAACAGATACTACACTTTGATCCCGGCCCGAAGGCCAAGAACAACAGGGTATTTATTTGCTTCCCAACTGAGCAAATTAGCTGGGTAGTGACAATTGGTATGAAGGGTTTCCCCTACATTAACCAATAACTTATATGTGAGGTTGCCCCGACATATGGTCTTTGCTTGCAGTATCTGCCGGAACAAATACTACACTTTGATTCCGGCCCGAATGCCAAGAAATACAGGGTATTTATTTGCTCCCCCACCGAGCAAATTAGGCATAAGGCCGATTTTTAGTGTGAGGAGTGAAGGGGAAATGGGGACCAACTACCCGGGGAGTAGGGGAGCTGGATAGTGACAATTGGTATGAAGGGTTGCCCCTACATTGACCAATGTCTTATATGCGGGGTTGCCCCCACATATGGTCTTTGCTTGCAGTATCTGCCGAAACTGATACTACACTTTGATCTTGGCCGAAAGGCCAAGGACAACGGAAAAAAGGCAACCCTCTTTTCTATATATTTAATGTAGTTATTTGCTTCCCCACCAAAGCAAATTAGGCACAAGGCCGTTTTAAATGTTGGGGGAAAACCAGCTAACCTAAAATTAGGAAAAAGGGGGCACTCTGGTTACCAAAAAATAATAATTGTCCCAGTATAGAAGGTTTCCCCTCCATTGACTGGTACAAATTATCTTAAGTGCGTCATCTGCACAACAGATATTACACTTTGATCCCGGCCCAAAGGCCAAGAACAATATTAATATCCATTTAACAAGAAAATACAATTTTCTTATATATAGCTTGTGAAATTGCATTCATCTGCAAAATATCTAGCTAATTTGCATATTCTTTTAAACATTCATTTTAATTAATTCCCTATTCGTTGCTTCGGTTTTCTAATGGGATAATCATCTTTAGTTAACTATTACGTGTAATTATATTCATGCAGATATTCTACATGATTTATACGTGCATAATATTTGCGTGAAAAATTTACAGTAAACACAATTTTTTTTTTTTTTTACACAGTGATCACCACTTATCAAGGTCCGGAAGCCACTCAGGGATAAGGGTTATTGCAAGTACATTAATTTAATGAGGAGATTTGCTGAAGTGTTTACTTAAGGGAGCGGTTCATTAGGAATTTGTTAACATTGGACTTGAAAACATCCAAGTTGTAGTCCGGAGGGAAGCAGGCAGACGGAACAGAGTTCCACAGACGTGCAGTTCTAGGAAAGAAGCTTTGTTCATGGAATCCGCGTTTTGATTTAGGCACAGATAAAGAGTGGGGGAAATTTTTCACAGTGGATTCAGCCAGACGGGTGTTTTTCGTGAAAGATTGGCGAGGGGGGAACAGAGAATGGAGTTCAGACGAGCATCTGTAATAGAAATAACGATAAAACAAGGACAGGCTCGCAACGTCTCTTCTGTGGGAGAGAGGTTGCAGGGAAGAGAAAAGGGCATCCCCCACTAAGCCACGAAGTCTATTTTGTACACTGTCAAGGCAGGATAGGCTGTTTTTAGCAGCTCCTGCCCAGATATGGCAACAGTATTCCATACTTGGACGTAGTTGGCTTTTATATAGATAGAGAATTGCATCAGTAGTGAGATATCTTCTGGAGCGGTAGAAGGATCCCACCATCTTTCCAGCGACCTTGGCAACAGACTTGATGTACGTGTTCCATTTCAGATCAGGAGTAAAGGTCAAATCCAGAAGCTTGTCAAAACACGGAGCCTCACCCAGACGAGAGCCATCCATCACAATTGATGCCAGCTGGAGATCAGAGCGTTGATGATGTAAGGATAGGAGTTTGGTTTTGGATGCATTAAAGGTAACCAGCCACATCTTCCCCCACTGAACCACGCGCTCGAGATCAGAGGATAGAGAATCAGAGAGAACTTTGTCATTTACAGCCTTTGATGTGTTGCCGTAGATGGTTGTGTCATCAGCATAGATGTCAACGAATGATTTAAGTATGTGTTTAAGGAGGTCATTGATGTAGATCAGGAAGAGAGTTGGGCCACGGATTGACCCCTGGGGGACTCCAGCATTTATATTGCAGGCCTCCGATTTTTGTCCATCGACCACTACTCTTATGAGCCTATCGGAGAGAAATGATTTATTGATTGAGAAAACATTTCCCGTTATACCGTAGCTGGAAATCTTGTGAAGTAGACCCTTATGCCATACCTTGTCGAAGGCCTTTGAAATGTCAAGAGCAATTGCCCTAGAAAGGAAGCCTTTGTCAAGAGATTCACTTATCCTGTGGGATATAACCGTCAGCACATCTGCGGTAGATCTTGCAGAGCGGAAACCATATTGAGTGTCACTAAGAAGGTTATTCCTGCTGAGGTGGTTGACTATTTCTCTATTTAATATGGATTCCAGCAACTTACTCATAACACAGAGGAGACTTATAGGTCTGTACTGAGAGGGAGATGACTTATCACCTGAATTCTTAAATATAGGGCAAACTGAAGAGGTCTTCCAGGGAGTCGGAAAGCACTTCTCCTTAAAGCAGCGCTTAAATAGTTTCGTAAGTATGGGAGCAAGTTCTGGTTGAAGCTTTTTTAACACAATAATTGGGATGCCATCAGGGCCAGTTGCTTTACTGGAATCTAGGTTCTTTATTAGTTTGGCGACCTCCTGCACGGATATTTGTATGTTACCTAGCTTGTTCTGTGTTATAGGAGGAAATATGGGGAGTTGTATGCCCTTCGTCGCATAGGGTAGAATTAGCTGCAAAGTTCTTTGCTAATAGTTTGGCCTTGTCTGACGCTGACGAGATGACCTCTGGTCCATTGATACTGGTTGGTATAGAACGCACACTTCTGTTCAGGATTTTATTTGTTATTTGCCAAAACTGGTGGGATCCAAGTCGCTGATCAGCTACCTTGGATTTAACAGACTGGGCATATTGCTCTCTTGCATTTTTTATTACTCTTTTACAGTGGTTGCTGGCAGACCTGAAAGCAGCTTTAGTTTCAGTGCATCTATTACGTTGGTAGCTATGGGAAAAGTGATTTCTGTGCGCGATAGCAGCAGCACATTCTGGGGAGAACCATGGCTGGCTGTTAGGTTTTTGTCGAAATTTTTTAGATGGCATGAATTGGTCTATGCCTACAATTAACCATTCGGTCAGTTCTGATACTATAGAGGACACATCCTTTTTAAACATGGAGTGCAGAGGTAAATCAGATATGAATGTACGGAAGCTATCCCAGTCAGCCATAGAGTATCGGTATACAGTACGGTGGAGGGGTACGTCTTGGGGCTTCTTACATTTCGTTTTTATCTTAACTGATATGACGGAGTGGTCGGAGGATCCTAGAGGAGAATGAACAGAACATGAACATAGCTCAGGGGAAGTTGAGAGAAAAAGGCCTAAGAGGCTTGCATATTGACCGGGTGTATCGGGCACACGGGTGGGTTCGCGAACAATCTGAGTGAGGTCATAAGCAATGGCAAAATCATGACAAAACCTTCCCTCGTCATCTGTCTTATTTGAATGGGTCAGCCATTCCACGTTATGGACGTTGAAATCACCACATATGTGGATGTTAGCTGAGGGATGTGAAGACAGTATGTGGTCAATTTTCTCAGATATGCTCTTAAAGATAGTAACTCCGCTGTTGTGGGGCCTATAGAGGGCAAATATAGATGCAGTGGTATTAGCAAGTGCAACCCTGAAGCACATATAGGGTAAATTAGGATCTTCTCTAGAGATATCCCTGCCACACGGGAAGCCATCCTTAATGTAGGCACATATTCCATGCCCATGGCGATCTTGGGAGTCAGATTTAGCTGTTAAATTTGAGTATCCGTTAATTATGAACTCGTCTAGGGTAGTGGTCGGTCCTATTCCAGTTTCACTTAGAAATAATATGTCCGGTTTCGTCTCCTGTAATTGGGTTTCAACCTCTGGAAGGTTGGAACGTAGACCCCTGATGTTGGAGAAGGAGACCTGGTAATAGGGGTCTACGTTGAAAGATGGGGTTCTAGGTTTAATCGAGTTTTTATTCTGGATATATTTCATGTTGAGGTTTGGGGATTTGTGGAATAGGTCGGCATACTTGGTTAGAGCAGTACAGAGAGGAAAAGTAAGAGAGAAAAAGACAGGAATTTTTTTTTGTAGCACACGAAAAGGTAAAGCCGTAACAATTATCCACTAGTATGGCATCGAGAGGCCCCACCAGAGACTACTGCATGGTCCAGATCCACTCACCAAATGGCAATACAGCAGTCCCAGTACTTTGCGCCTACTGATAGGACAGCATCCTTAGTGGTTACTCCAAGGTTCGGGTCCCTGACTATCAGGCGGATAACGTCAGCCCAGACAAACGTTTACCTCCAGCACCCTTACTAGTGACATGGCCACAAGGACAGACAGAGACAGAAAATTGTTTCCATCTATATTTATGTATACGTATATATTTTTGTTTAACCAATTTTTCCTACCACACACTTCGTATTTTTGGCCAACAACCATAAAACTTCATATATAAGGTATTTGAATCCATGCAAAACTTTATATTTTTGTGTACATTTTCCAATGCAATAACTCTGTAAATTTTCAGCCTACAGACGCGAAATTTGACAGTGTACTGAGATTTCGTAAAATTTTGTAATCCGTTTTCAGCCATAAATTTGGCTGTTAAGGAGTCAAAGTTCAATAATTTAATATTTGAGAACTCTACCAAACTCTTCCGTCACGTTTGGGCCTAAACACTTGAAATTTTAGATATAGGTTACTTGGACATGGATCTAAGTTAATAACTTGATTTGAGCCCAAAACAATAACTGTTAAGGGGTCATAATAGGGGTCAAAGTTTTAAAAAAATGGGCTCTGCGGTCTCTACCAAATTACTCAGACAATTTCTGGTCTAAACATTTGAAATTTAACAAATTATTTTTACAAGGTAGTCACCACTTATCAAGGCCCGGAAGCCACTCGGGGATAAAGGTTATTGTGTGTACAGTACGTTAGTGTTTGAGATTTGATAAAGTGTCTTACTTAAGGAGGCGGTTCATCAGGAATTTGTTTGCATTGGACTTGAAAACATCAAGGTTGTAGTCAGG
>NC_136492.1:120402018-120469518 GCF_053919585.1 Euprymna scolopes | reverse complement strand
CTTTATTATTTTTTGTTGAAAACTATACAGTTTATTCGAACTTAGTCGTTAAAGAAGGTTTTAAAGATTATTGAAGTATCCATTCAAAGAAATAAGACAACTTTGGTAGGGGTCGAATACTTTTGCGCACAACTGTATATATTAGCATGTCCAGTGTCATAACCATGTAAATTTGTCTATATTTTTTTATTGATCACTTTTAATAACGTCGTAAAATTCCCGAAGATTTTTACTCTTGAATACTTATAACTTGGCATATACATTGTGTTTTTTTTTTTGTGGCTGGAAACGAATATCGCCTATAAAATTTCCGCAAATACGTAGTATTGCGAATATTTAACAATATATTTTTTATGTTAAAAGTGGTGGCTATAAGTGTTCGCCAAAGATCTTGGTATTACCTTGTTAAATAATAAACATTTTTGGTTTATGTTAAACAATATATTCAGAAGTTCGAAAATAAAAGTATACTTTTTTGATTGATAAATCTGGAAGATATATTGTTTACAAAAATAATTAAGAAAGTTAGCAACCCTCAATAGAACTTGCAAATAGAATCTAGATACGTGTAGAGCAAACTAAAAAAAAGTATTTTTAAAAAGTTACTGGCAGTTCCATGTATCGAACGCGAACGGTTAGTAGTGCCAGGAGCGAGTAAATACAAAACAGCCGTACTGAATCAGCCATGAGAAAGTTTTATTTCAATCGTTTGGAATTTAAAGTTATAATAATACTGTAACACGGCTTATTTCTCTCTCCTACCCTCTGTTTCTCCCTAACTCTAACCGTCCATCCCTCAGAGTTAATTTAGCATGAATTAGTTTCGCTTAGCTCTTTATGATTGCGAGTGTCCGTTGTTGTTAAATAAATGTAATAGCATCGTCAATGATATATTTTTAGTGTAATATTTTATCAAATAAACAATATAAGCTAAGGGTTTTTAAGTGGAATAATTACGTGAGTTATATAAATAAAACTTAATGGCGGCGTGTTTTATAGCCGAGAATTGTTCGTTTATTAGTGGAAAACCGAATAGGGGAATTGTAAAATGTATACTAATCAGCCAATCAGCTGGAAAGGAGAAATCATTATTTGTGTCGGATGTATGGGTTAAGAATATGCGATTGTCTGAGAAATCTTTAGTCAGTTAATGGCGGATAAAACCAAGAAAAGTAGAAAAAGTATAAATGCACTCAATGGTGTCGTAATCAGACTTGGTAAAGTGTGCGTGAAATTCGAGCCACTTTCTCTGTAGGCTAGGACAATAATGAACACAGCGCTCCTCGGAATAAAATTAATGTTTTAATATTATGTAACAATGCGTATGTAATTGCGTTCTATAGCTAGATAACGTAATAGCTAAAATATATATTTTATATGCAATCAGTTGTTGTCTACCTACGGTAGTTTCGTCCAGAGGGCAAAAATTGCGCCTCTTTTATCATATGCAATATATATATATATATATATATATATGTGTGTGTGTGTGTGTGTGTATGTGCGTGTGCGTGTGTGTGTATTACACACTAATAACCAGTTTGCGTTTTTTAATTATATAAAATAAAAGTACTGTTAAACATAGGAGAAATGTATTGATAAATCACCAAAATTTTGTAAAAGTTACTCTTTTTAATTAAAGTTCTACGAGTTTATATTAATATGTGTGTGTATGTGTGTGTGTGTGTGTGTGTGTGTGTGTGTTTGTGTGTGTGTGTGTGTGTGTGTGTGTGTGTGTGTGTGTGTGTGTGTGTGTGTGTGTAGGAAAGTCGGGAAAAGTCGATTTACAGACATATGTCACAACAAACATTTTCTTCCCTCTATTGTGACAGTCGCAAAACAAAGCTAGAACTATAATTCAGCCATAGAAGGATTCCCTGGAGGCCGTACGCGAGAAGGTCAGCTGATTATAATTTCTAACTTGTCACACAAGATTAAAGATGTCCTGTATTTTCCGAAGACTGGTATATTCTGAAAAGAGTAAGATGATGGCGATTTACCGTTAAACGAAAGGCCGGCAATAATCAGGAATGACCCGGTGGTATACTTGGAAAAAGACTGTTAAACCATCATTCTTCGGCAATTATTGTCATGCCTTGCGACTTCCTAACGTGAAAATTTGTATATTTATACTGTCTTGGTAAGTCATGAGTTCCTACCCAATAACATATTTAATATTATAGTCGATGGATAAGTAATTAATTGCTTCACAATAACGTCTTAATTGTAATAATATTTATAGTCTCTGGAAAAGTCATGAATTTATACCCATGGCGTATTAAACGTAAATATATTTATAGTATATGAGGAATACATTAATTGCAACCCAATAACGTCCAACATGTATCTATATTTATAGTTTATGGGTAATTTAGTAGTTGTTACTACCATAACATGTAAAATGTTATTATAATTAGTGACTGAGTAGGTCATGAATTTCTACCGACTAATATGCTAATTGTAACTATACTTATAGTTTTGTGGATAGTCATGAATATCTACCCCATAATGTGTTGATTGTAGCTATATTTATAGTCCTTGTGTAAGTTATGAAATGATACCCTATAACATGTTGAATATAACTTCATATATACTCCCGGGGTAGGTCATTGATTTCTACTCCATAATGTGTTATAGGTAACTATATCTATAGTCTCTCGTTAAGTCTATTATTCCATGTGTAGATGCATCAGCCTACTCTGTATTAATATTTAAATACTGTTGTAATTAGGACTTGCGTTTGTACGAGTTACATAAGAGATAAGATGTACTTTAAGGTTTCTATTTCTTAGAAATAATGTGGATGTGACTTCACTAAGATTCTTATGCTGCATCACATCTGCTCTTGTTTTTATCTTTAACTACCGCATGTATATCTGTTCTATTCCATTTACACAGCATCGACAAACTAGCATCTCTGTATTAGGTTGGCAACTAAGTCTTGTCTTTTAACTACAATTATTTAAAAGTAAAATAAGAACTAACAGCTTTATTATTTAACCATCATTCGTGTTTACAGCTTGTTTCTAACGGTAAACAAGATTCTCAATAACTTTTCGGTAGAAATCATTTGATTTTGAGCCAAAAAATAAAATATAACAAATAGATTTTCAAAACACAATATAGTTTTAAAAGAAAACAAAAAACACAGCAAGAACTCAGTTGCCAGCACAATAAAATACACGCTTAAATAACTCAATTCCGTTATTTATTCTAGTGAATTTCGTTTCCAAATTTTGAATTGGATCAAAACTTCTTAGCTGGGGGCTTGTGTATTAAGGCTGAATTCTTACTAGAGAAGAAAGACCTATTTGACATCACACTTTTTGCTCATAATGACACAAGATCTAATATTTTATTTCCTTCCAACATTTAACGTAGTTAATTCTTAAACTGTAGCATTAACGCATATCAATTAACCAGAATAGGCTTTGTTATCTTGTGGCAAGAATTATTGACGACTGCATGATAAAAAGTTGCTATAGATCGCATTCATGAGTTTAGCCTCATATTTGCTATTCTAAATGCGTTCAATTATTTATGGAGATGGTTATACTGTTGATTGGTCAGGTTTAAGTTTTCGATAAAATATTCTTGGATCAATCACAGTTGTTTAAATAGATTTTTAGGAATATAAAAGCCGCAGTTAAAAGTAAGAATGGTTAGGTAACGAGGAAATACATTTTGTCACAGAAATTAAGATTTCTGAAAAAAATATACTCATGTGTGTGAATAATGAACAATCAACAATACTCCTACTAGTCCATCACCTAACGTCGTTTCCACGCCTAAAAGATTCTACAAAAAATGTCATCCTTAATTTTTCTCCATTGACAGAAAACGCACAAGATGATCATTCACTGTGAAGGTACCAAGATTCTGTAAGACTTTCGACTCTAACAGCTTAATCATTTCGGACAGCTTGCCTTTGGAATTGCTTCCCTTATTTTTGTTTCTCCAGTCATATCAATATGTAAAGATGTAATTTTTATGTAATCAAACTCCCTACAAACAATTCTATGCGAGATGCTCTCTGTCTTTCGGTATTGCAGATAAGTTTTTAGACAAAGGTTAAGATCAGGATATTCTTTACAGCATTTATTAAATTGTGCTCAATATTGTATAGAGCTCTCCCTCTCTCTATGTATATATATATATGTGGATATATATATATGTACATGTATATATATATATATATATGTCTGTGTGTATATGTGTATATATATCTGTGTATATATAAATATATATATATACATATATGTATATATACTAGCTGGCTACCCGGCGTTGCCCAGTCATACAATACGCTTAAACATGATATTTTTATTTATGCAGATTGCGTATGTATTATCATTTCGGACAGCTTGCCGTTGGAATTTCTTCTTTTTTGTTGTTTCTCCAGTCATATCAATATGTAAAGATGTAATTTTTATGTAATCAAACTCCCTACAAACGTTCAAGAGATAAAGAAGAATTAAAGATACGCCTACGCAACTCTATGCGAGATGCTCTCTGTCTTTCGGTATTGCAGATAAGTTTTTAGACAAAGGTTAAGATCAGGATATTCTTTACAGCATTTATTAAATTGTGCTCAATATTGTATAGAGCTCTCCCTCTCTCTATGTATATATATCTGGATATATATATATATATATATATGTACATGTATATATATATGTCTGTGTGTATATGTGTATATATATGTGTGTGTATATATAAATATATATATACATATATGTATATATATACTAGCTGGCTACTCGGCGTTGCCGAGTCGTACAATACGCTTAAACATGATATTTTTATTTATGCAGATTGCGTATGTATTATTATAGAAAAAATATTCTATTGATTATTATATATTACGAGGAATAATATGTCCGGTAGATTTATTCGCAAAAAAAAAGTCACTTCTGATTAATGTTTACTGTTTAAATATGCAAATGAAGAAATGATTGGTGACGATTTTAAATGGTATCTATTCCATAAACTTAAATTGAATTCATAAATAAGAAAAAATAAAAAATAAGATAGTAAGGTACACCCGGGTTTGGACAGGGGATCATTTGGTCTTTAGTCGAATGCTCTATTACTGGGCAATTTATTCAGATGCAATAAATCTGTTTTTAGAAGAAATGGGTTTCTGAGATTTTTTTAATTTAACTTGGTAAAAACTCTTTTTCATCTATAAGAAAGAAAGATTTTTTAAATATCTGATTTTTTTGATTTTCAATACTCATCGGATAAATTTCTATACATAATATATCTAAAAACACTGCCAGACATATAAATTACCTTTGTGTGAAATTTACTAAAAATAGATTCCGCTGTTTCAGAACTTCTGAGGAAGGAACTCACACACGTACACAAAGTTGTATATATGAGAAAACACAGTATATATATATATATATATATATATATATATATATATATATATATATACACACATTTGAGAAAACACATTTTATAAGATTTTTTGCGGTTTCAGTTCCCTTGGTTTCTTGTGGTGTTTCTTCTTCTTCTACTTCTTCTAATTATTATTACGATTATTATTGGCTCACAGTGAGCTTTCACACAGGTTATAAAATATCTCATTGAATAGAGCCTGTGACGTTATCTGGAAGCTGAGTGACAACAAGTCTTCTCATATTTGCTAGTACTCTCCACCTCTTTCGTAACATTTGCAAATAAATTTGGATTATCGCAACAGCTACTCGCCATTGATATCTCGTTGGCAGCGGTCATGGGTGTTTACTGGAATTTGAGTGTCAATAAGCCTCCTCAAGGTCCCAGTTCTCTTCGAACTTATACAGTGAAGGTCAGGTCAGTGCTAACTCCTCGGCCTTTTCTTCCACCTTGACTAATTGGCTATTTAGTCTCACTCGTTTTTTTTTTGGGGGGGGGCAGTGATGTGATAATGGGGGATGGGGTGGGGTTTGAGAACTTATAGGTATGCAGCTTCAATGTTCTTGGTTCCATGTAGCGCTTCATGATTATTATTATTATTATTATTATTATTATTAGCATTATTATCATTATTATTATTATTATTATTATTATTATTATTATTATCATTATTATTATTATTATCATTATTATTATTATCATTATTATTATTATTATCATTATTATTATTATTATCATTATTATTATTGTTATTACTATTACTAATACTACTACTACTACTACTCGTCACATATTTTCGCGAGCCTTGGAACATAGTGAATGAACGCATACTACACTGACTTCAAATGAAGTGGATAATGATTAAGAAGATGGTATCATAACAAACGATCACCAACGCCCCACCAAAACATGAGTTAATATCTGATGAATTTTTGACAAAAGACCATCTACAACATTACACCCACAAAAAAAAAGATATTAATTACAGGATTTTATCAAGATGGAGCAAACATATACGACATTGAGCCATTTTAAGTGATTGGGAAATGCTTGAAGGGAGATTATTATAACGTATTAAAGTAGTCTTTAAATGACGAGGAAGAACTGGGAAGATTCAATCGTCTCCATAAAAAGATTATTTCTTTAGCGGATAGTATCATGGAGGACAAATATATACTACATTAACTCATTAAAAAAACACAGAAGTAATAGCTGATAGGATAGTATCATGACAACAGAATAGATAAATGATCATCCCTGCAGTTATCGTATTATGGAAACAGAGAAGATGGTGCACTATCGCTCCGTCTACAAATATGAAATGGTATCATAGCAACAAAATAGATAATATATTACCCACTCTCTAAATGGGATGGAATTGTTAGGAATATTATCCCTACCTCCTTACAAAGGGGGAATTTAATTACTGAGGGACGGACCTATGACAGCAAAGCGACATTACACTACCAGGTGTACAAAGTTCGAACACAGTTCGTTCCTCGGAAACAGTTTCACACAGGGATCGTGACAATCTCCACATGATCCGTTTAGTAAGTACGTGATGTTTTTCTTTAAATAATTCTCACAGAAAGATATTGGGGAAACGAATGCCAACAAAAATAATCTAATTCCTATTAACTCAATTAATGATGCTCTACAACACTAATAATTACAGTAATCACTTTCATTAAAAAATATTATATTAATAGATTAAGTCACACCTTTTTAATCATTAAAAAATGACTTCTCATTTTCTTTTTTAGTTACTATCAAAATGCAGTAACTTTTCTTAACGTCTCGGCGACAAAAGCCGTTCTACTATCGATTAAACTATTGTGTGTACATATGAGAAAATATGATAATTAAAAATTACAACAATATCAATTTGTTAAAACCCGTGTATTAAATAAATACACAAATTAACAATACCTAAAAAAGCTTATTATTTTATTACAGTATTTCAAAAACTTAGTTGTTTCACAGAATTAAATAGTAATATAGTAAAAATATTATGATACTAATATTTGGTATTTATTTATATGCGGACTGTTATCTACATCTTTCTACTTTATGTTGCTTCACGAAATTTCGGCTAACTCATCATCTGGCCTTTTTCAGGTGATTAATAGGAATGCCAAGTCCCGTAACTGTAATTATTGCCTTCCGTAGTTGTTGTTGTCTCACAGCGTTTTTGGCCAATTAAACCTCCGGCCTGCTTTGGGTAGAATTGAAACCACAACTTTCAACAATGCACACCTGGAACTCTAGAGATTCAACGCCTTTATCCACTGCGCCACAAATAAATAAATAAATAAATACACAGATAAATGAATAAATTACTCATTTTAAAGGGTCCCAATGAAATATATAAAAATAGCTGGCATTGAAATATATAAGGGATGCAAGATTATTTTACAACATTCTTAGTATAATAAATAAACAGCAATATTTTAACAAAAAATGTATATATTTAAATCAGATTGACATAAATATCCTTCTAATTCTTCATCAAATGATAACATGAATACATTTTTGGCTTCAATAGCTGCTCCTAATCAGGATCGATTTATTGATTAAATTTAGTTCGAGATTTAAAAAAACGTATTCAAGATCGGAGTGTACGTCAGCCGAAACGTTGTGGACATTACAGCCAAGGTGAGAATTTTTTAAATTAGAAACCCTCATCCAGAAAATTCCGAAACCTTAATTTATCTTATTTCCAAATTGCCAAGAAAATGTCTTTGCCCCAAATTGTTATCGCAAATAGTAATACAAGCGCTTAAAATGAGGTGGCATCATTAAACCACCCACGATTAAATTTATATTGAATTTTTTCTTTTTTTTATGTTTATTTTTGTTTATTTTGATGTTGATCATGTTTTCTGTATTTTTGTACTTCTATAAATTTGTACTTTAGCTGCGTGTTTTAGCAATCGACTTTTTTTTTTTTAATTATGTACGATCACTTCAAAACAGATTGCATATTTACAGAAGCGTTTAAATTGCTATTGCAAAATGGCGCCTCTCAATAAAAGCGACCAATAATAAATCAACGTATTATCAATATTGTGAATTGATTTCCCACTGGACGATATGAGAAGAGTTCACACGTCTAAACGCGTGAACGAAGTGGTTGAAAACTCGTTGTTCATAGTTACTGTGACTCCGCCATTTTGCTTTATTTTTCGGATGCTGCTGATTCCCGGAACAAGCCAGCGGGCAAGCGCGGGTAAGCATTTCAGAATAAAGACTTTTTAGAGATAGTCTAACGTTGTACATACTAATCAATACTTCTCTATCGCATGAGCAATACGTCAATGAAGTGCAAATAAATGGCGCATTTTAAAGCGATCTATTTTTATGAAAATCGTTCCAAACAATACATAGTGATACTTTATGTAAACAATTACAAAATAGCCTTTACAATGTTAAAAACTAGTCAACGATAAATGCTATATTGGTTATATTTCTACTAGTGTCGGGAGGGAATTGTGAACCGAAAATTTCGGAAGTTTTGAGGGTATCGGAATCGGAAAAGTTTTGTCTGTTTTCGAAACCCAAAACAATTCATTTAATTGTCTTTTTTATTTGATTTTGTTTTAAGCAAAATATTCCATTGCTGGCAGTAATGATAAAAAATAAATATTTATTGATTGTGAATTAACATTAAACGAAAATCGATAGATACCCCCACCACACAGGTGCACATTTTGGGTTTGAGAAAATAACTTCACATTTAACATGTGTTTTTACGATAACTGGGAAAAATAATAACTGAATCGGTAAGTGTATTGTAATCGAGAATTTAGTACGGAATCGGTAATTGTAACGGAATTAAGAAAAATGTTGGAGTCGTCCCATCACTAATTTCTACAAATAATCGGAAATCCATTCCCCTTTGTCAGAAACATCAGTTATAAATGTCAGGTATAAATGACAAAATAAGACCCAAAATCAATCGTCATAAGGATTTATAAAATTATAAGTTGAATATTGAAGAACATTACGAGATTATTGGAAACAATAGATGGAAAAAGTTTTTGTTTACATTTGACATGTTCTGGTTAACATTGGAGCACTCCCGTAGTAGTGTGATTCACTGGCAGGATCTTCTTGGAATAAGCTTGGTAAAAAGAAATTACGTTAGTTTAATGTACGAATGAAGAAAAGAAAAGTTACACATACTGGTGGAAGCTAAATGAGTTTTTGTTATTAATAATTTACAATAACCGAAATTTTGAATTAGATCAAAGATAAAGAAAATAATATCGTTACTTCTGTTGCAGATTAGCACACACGGGATATTGCTGAATTATCTGAGTAGAAGATTATTATTATTATTATTATTATTATTATTATTATTATTATTATTATTATTATTATTATTATTCTGTAGATTCAATTCCATTTATTTTAAAGAGAAAAGTGCAATTCAAGGACAAATATGGTTCAATGAGGTTTTAGGAATTTAATTGACATGCTATAAACGAAATCAAGAAAGAGTGTTAGCTAAAAAAAAACAAATATGTTTTCGAAGAAAAGAATGTAGTGTACATAAACAAAAAAGGTTTTTAAATATAGGTATAAAAACAATAAAACTCGGCCAGAGGAAACGTGACTGATAAGTCACCAGTTATGAATTTGTGTACTCGAATGACGTAAGCAAAAAGAATTGAGTTTGAGTACATGTAGGCAGAGTACGGATTTAGTCAAGATTGGAATTAGTACAGGCAAGTTCACATCTGGTTGGGAATAGCTCAGCTATGGAAGCATTCGATGTTTGTTATTATGTACGAAAAAATAATGGCGTGCAACCCCAGAACAAAAAAGTCGCAACAGTAATAAATCTATATGTGAAAAACAATTTGGTTGTCTGAGTTATCGAAGGAGTTGCTAAAACAGCCTATCCTGCCTTGACAGAGTACAAAATAGACTTCATGGCTTAGTGGGGTGTGCCCTTTTCTCTTCCTTGCAACCTCTCTTTCACAGTAGAGACGTTGCGAGCCTATCTTTGTTTTATCGTTATTTCCATGGCAAGTGCTCGTCTGAGCTCCAAGCTCTGGTCCTCCCTCGACAACCTTTCACGATAAACACCCGTTTAGCTGAAACCACTGTCAATAATTTTCCCCACTCTTTATCTGTGAATAAATCAAAACGTAGATTCCATGAACAAAGCTTCTTTCTTAGAACTGCATGCCTGTGGAACTCTCTATCGCTTGACTGTTTGCCACCTGACTTCAACTAGGATGTATTCAAGTCCAACATAAACAAATTCCTGATTATCCGCCCCCTTAAGTAATGACACTTTATCAAATCTCCAATACGATTACTGCAATACTACAACACTATCCCATTGATTACTGTACACGCAATAACCCTTATCCTCGAGTGGCTTCCGGGCCTTGATAAGTTGTGAACTCCATGTAATAAAAATGACTTACATTTTTAAAAGCGCGTCTAAAACAAAAAGGTTTGTCGTTCTATTGTCTGGGCAAGCAGAAAATGGTGCTATTTGTCTCGTTTGTTTAACGATTGTTAAAAGTAACAACTTGGCCTTCGGGATAAGATCAAGTGTAGTATCTGTTCTTCAGATGCTGCACTTCCATTTCTTGTTCTCTGTCAGAGGAGAAATCCTTCACGACTGAGACAATTTTTATTTTTGTTTCTTTTCTCTACGTTAAAAAAAACGACCCTGGTGTCTAACTCTGTCCCGTGGAGAGGCATTGTAAATAGGAACTATATCTGTTTATTATATGTGTTAAAAATGTACAGACACACACCCAACAAATATTACATAGACAACAATATAATATGTACACGGTTAAGTCCCTTTGTATATACATACAGCATATATATGCTCTCCTTTACTATGCACCACCTCAGTATATAACACGTCCTTTTAACTTCAAATTCAAAAGAAACGAATTAAAAATCCAAGTTTATAAATCTATATAAAATGTATTACAATGAACACACTTTGTCATATCAAAACGATTTAAGTAAATAAGTTGTATAAGTTCAACATTCCATACACAATGACTTAATTTGCGACTGTATCCTTAGTTTAAAAGAGTTTTTCTTTGCAAGATGTCGAGTTCTCTAACGCAGTAATGGTTACTGGGGGAAAAGACCAGAATTTCATAATCCAATTTGTTAGGGCATTGTAAAGTGATACCTCATAAGTATAGTCCAACATGGTCGTACTGTTGATTAATTTCTGATGCATCGTGTCGATTTAGTTGACTACTTTATTTATAAAAGAGACCTATAAACCCTATGTAATAAATTGGGAAATCATTTTGGTGAACAATTTCTATTTGTACAGAGAGATGCTGTGATCCTCATACATACACCGTCTTGGGATTTGCAAATAGTCAATATCTGAAAGTAGTACTCAAGCTCAATTTGATTAATTTCGCTGATCTAATTCAAACTAGTGTGTAAGCGATTTAATCGTAAAATCTCGTCGATTTTCTTACAATATTTGGAGTAATGTCTTAGAAATCGATTAGGATTTACCCACTGCGCAGATCGTCAACGGTATGTTGCACTGCACAATACGAACGACGAAGACACTTTAATGGAAGATTTTTATAGTTTCGTCAAGCCCATGCCGCACCATTCCTCGAGATCCTTTGTGTATCTCGAATGCTAAATATTATCCAACCATGGCTGATGTCTTCCACCGCAATCTCTAATTGATTCCTGATAAGTAGTACGTGAATTTGTTTTAAGAGTTGATAACTTTTGACGAATTATCACGACATTCTATATCCATAAAACCGTCATCCTCATGAGGAGACATTAAATTACGGTAGAGTGTGCGTTCATTAATGTTCATTTGACCATATGTGCTCTCTTTCTGTTACTTTATTACTAGTTTTGAATTCAGAGGAGAGAATTAATCCGAATTTCTTACTTTGAATATTTTAACAACCTCACTGTAGCCGAGTATATTTTAAGTAAAAATAATTGATCTCTTGGGTGCCATATAACATTAATATATTCCAATACGCATTTGTTTCACAATTTAATGACAGATTTGAATAATATAAATCAGACATTATTTTCGTTTTTTTTTTTTGTTTGTTTTTGTTTTTAACTTTGGAGTTATTTACTATAAAAATGAGAGAAACATTAAACAGTTTTTGTGTCTTCATATCATTGTACGTTTCCGGACGAATAATTTATGTATCCATTAAAAATGTTCGCCGGAAGCACGTGAAGTCTATAAAATGATCTGAAGTATATTTTAAAATGATTTTAATACCGATATTCGAAATACATATACACATTACTTTTACATTAAATGGTTATTGGTGTAGATGTATTTCATAGTTCTATCGTTTATTTTTACATTTTGATTTTTTTGAAAATATGTTTTATTTAATACTTTTGCTACCATAAAATAAACACACTTTTAAAATGACCATTGAATATCTTTAAAAATTACTTGATTTAAATTTAATTTTACATGTTGGGAAAGGATAGGCTCCTCATCTGGCGACATGAACTAGAACAAATGCATTGAGGATATTGCCAAGACTGCTGCAAAGAAAGTGTGTTCCAACTATCGTGTTAGAAAATTATTCACATTAGAGAGTATCTATTTCTCTACAAAGCCACCATTCACCCATGCATAGAGTATTGTTGAGCCATTTGAGGTGGTGCATCTACCACTAGTCTTCCCCTCTCATGCAGGATCAAAAGAAAACATTCCCAATCTGATATATTTTGCATTATCAAGCATATCTCGACTCCTATCTCATCGATGCAATGTTGGATCCTTGTGTCTGACTTATAAATACGTTAATGCAATATGTTTTAACGAACCCATTGCACTGGTCCCTCCCCCTCGACGCACGAACTCGTCTGACAGTAAAGTCTCACTCCCTCGATGTAGAGGTCTCTTGTTAAAAGAAAGACTTCTGGTCTAATAGTTTTTCCCCCCTCAGACTTACAAACTTTAGTTTCCTTTCCTTGTTTTCTACTTTCATGACTGTACAACCATGTTTAAATATATAAATAATAACATAAATAAATTCATGACTGTACAACCATGTTTGTAATATGAGCAGCTGTTTCATCTGCTTACATAGAGTTTTGTGTTTATGAGGAAAATGGAAATTTATTATACAGATAAATGTGTCACATATTCCTGTGTAGCAATAATGTATTCTGCGGTAGGGCGGTAGAGCAGTGTTACGAGCGTATATACTATGTATACGTGTGTCTGATATATATATTTATATATATGTGTGTGTGTGTGTATACGTGTTGTAATTCGTGTATCGTCTAATAAAATGTTCTTCTAATGAGTGTGTGTATACAGAGTGTATGTACGTTTCTATATACGTGTCACGATCATCTATATTACGTGTGTCTATACGTGTGTTCGTTTAATCTTGTTTTCTGTTGTTTTTATGTATAAAACTTACGATAATGTTGATATATAAACAGGTACAGTTTAACAATGGACACGTAATATTTACAATAGAAAGAGATGGATAGGGGTTCTCCGGGGTTTAAACATCGGCCAACCTACCTGCTCCACCCTTGTTCTTGTTTGTCGGAACCTCCGAAAGTATTCATTGAAGATTCGCACAACTCGAAGTCTTGGTGGTAATTATATCAGCTTTATTTACCAAACGCTTCCTCTATTGTAAAACTGCACAGTTGGTCCTAATCTATCCCCATTTATGATTCCTTTCTATTGGAAGATATGACTATCTGAAGACCGTGTCTGTCCCTGTATCGAGTCCGAATCACTATATATTACTCCCGACTTTTAGCAAAAAAATGATACGCGTATTTTAAGCTCTTCCTTTCTAAAGTCCACATACATTTAAGTGACTTATACATAATGCTACGTCAGACTCTACGGGTCCAACTATTTTTAAATTATTGTTTGTGTTCTAACATTATTTTCTAATGAATATCTTAACAGGAATAATTTTATCGGTAAATATTTATTTCGTTTTGATAATATTCTATTTTTACAAATATTATAACGATCAGAATAATCGTCGACTGGAACATCTTCGGCGTTGTCCTGCCAATGTTTAACAATAGTACCGAGAGTTATTTCGTCCTGGTACAGAAAGTAACGTATATTCATTGATCCTTTAATATTATATAAGAACGGATTAGAGCCGTCATTTTGGTTTTGTGTGAACTCAGCAATAACTCTTATACTCGAGTGGCGTCTTGGCTTTGATAAGTGGTGATGCCTATATAAAAAAATGTACTACTGTATTGTAGGAATCAGTATTTTAATTTGTAAAAACATTTTAGGTGCATTTTTTGGATTTTGTTGTAATATAAAAAAGATTCATTTAAACTAAATGATAAATACCGAAATGTGTACAAAGTATCATTATTTTAAAAACTATCATAGCATGTACAATTTTATCTATTTGGATATTTGAAATACATGTCATTCGTTTTATAAAAGAAAGAAAAAATGAGATCCGCCGACATTATACATAACGACATCGTAAAATTAAAAGTAGTGTTTAAAACATCCATGGTATCTTTCTCACACACACACTATCAATCTCCCTCCATATCTCTCTCTCTCTCTCTCTCTCTCTCTCTCTCTCTCTCTCTCTCTCTCTCTCTTACTCTCTTTTCCTCTCCTCACATATATCTTCAATCGCGTTACTTTTAAACATACCTGTCTCTCTTCCTGACTACATTCTTTCCTATTTAGAAAATGGTTTCATATAAACAAAACGCAAATGGAAATGTGTCCAGCAGTTGACTGACCGTTTAATCCGTTTCCTTTAAAACAAATGTAATAATGAAAGAAAATCATGTGTCCGGTGGTAATCAATTAATGTTGTTATTGTTTATGTATAGATGATCAGAATTTCCGTATTTACGGTGTATCATGAATAGGGCAGGAATTAGATGAAATTCAAGTAGTTTTTCAGATTTTGTCGAGATACAAAGACAGAAATAGGAATTACTTTTATATAACTATCTTTATTTAAAATTATCTTCAAGCAAAAATCACATTTACTATCATGAGGGATTGTATGACGTCATTTCAAGTTATACTTTTTCATTTGGGTGTATCATGTAAACATGTGAATGATGTTTTTAAAAATGTCTGACAAAAATTTATTTTAGTATATAAAGAAATGGTAATTATAAACATTATAAAAGTTTAAAATATATATTTTGATATATATAAATATAAATATATATATATATTATATATATATTGCTGTGTGTGAGAGAGAGACTCTGTGTGTATATTTGTTTGTGTGTGTGTGTGTGTGTGTGTGTGTGTGTGTGTGTGTGTGTGTGTGTGTGTGTGTGTGTGTGTGTGTGTGTGTGTGTGTGTGTGTGTGTGTGTGTGCGTGCGTGCGTCTGGTCACGAATAGGCTTCTATATGGTTGACTATTTTAAAAAACTGATTACATATAATGATAGAAGATGTATCGAGAAAGAGGAATTGGTATGTTTGATCTCGCAGAACGGTGGTTCATTAAAATTGTGTGGTCTGTGTTCGCGCCTGGTCTACAAAGTATAGAAATAAAAAATTTTAAATATAAAAAAAACATTCACAAGTGTTTTTGATATAGATGTACTTAAGAATACTTTGATACGTATGTTTTAACTTAAAAAGGGATGGTATAATAAACTTCTGGGGGTTGCGTTCGGACCTGGCCTCCATGGAATGAAATAGGGACACATTTTAATAAAGACATTTCATATCTATCTGCGTAAGTATACTTTGATAATTATGCTTCAGTTTGAAGAAATATGGTAGAATAAAATTATGGGGTGTTCGTTCGAGCCTGACCCCCATAGAATGTAAATATGTCACAAAGTTTAACAAGGTTTTTTTAATATAGATCCACAGAATATTGTGATAAGTTTTTCAGTGTGAACAGGTATGGTATAATAAATTATGGAGTTTATCTATTTTATTTTTATTTTCATCATATTTTGCTTTGGTTTTGATACCCCCAAATTCAAAGCTATCTCTTTACAACCCTTCCTTTTCATAACCTATCATACTTTCATAAATCAGAGTCCATTTTCTGTAAGCTGTTTTTGGACCCAATCAACGACGGGTTCTTTTACTAGTATATATATATATATATATATATATATATATATATATATATGTATATATATATGTATATATATATATATATATATATATATATATATATATATATATATAATTATTTACTATGATAATTATTAAATATCTACAGACACTAGTGTTTCATCCTTTTGGGAATAATCAGTGCAGAGTGGCACGATTAACACCAGTCGA
This sequence comes from Euprymna scolopes, assembly GCF_053919585.1. Taxonomy (NCBI): domain Eukaryota; kingdom Metazoa; phylum Mollusca; class Cephalopoda; order Sepiida; family Sepiolidae; genus Euprymna; species Euprymna scolopes. The sequence goes on along the minus strand of NC_136492.1, from coordinate 120,452,819 downwards.
TAGATCCGAACCCGGCGACAGAAGCCATCGCTGGCTTCATTAGCAAGTACCCAATCCATTCGGCTAACCGCGAGAAATGTTTTATTTTTAAAATGCTTTTTAAAGTCAGTCAGAGTGATTTAATCATTATATGATGATCTGACCATAAGAGCTAAATGGGCCGACTTTAATTCAACTGAAGGTGCTCAAACGAGTTTCTTAAAGGGGCTGACATAATCATTTACTATAATAATTATTAAATACCTACAGACATTAGTGTTTCATCCTTTCGGGAATTTAAAAATACGTATTATACGATCAGGGCGCGCCTGGCTTGCCCTTTCGTAAAATACGCTTAAATATGATATTTTAATTCGTCCAGATTTCGTATATATTAATATAAAGTAATAAAATATTTCTGTACCATCGGATCCAACCTAAAGCTAAACTGTAGCATTGAAAGCTGATGATGTTACCACTGTACCAACATGGCACGCATATAAATTGATTATAGATTAAAAATAAAAAATAAACTAAGATGTATTTAAAAAATGTATAAAGATCTATTTACATTTTGACCCATTCTTGATCTCTTGAAAACTATTTTAGCTGGCTAAACGTCCATAAAAGAACAGCCCATAAAAATCCAATCATTGCATGCCCCTAGCACTGCCTTGCGCCTTTTAGTTCCGGTAGAGATAGAGTTTGAAAATATGGAGACAGACATATAGGTTTTTTATATATTAGATATAAAAGACTATTAATCCGGATTTTACGACTGGGAAAAATCGGAACCCTGTCCCCGCTAGTATTGGATACAGCTAAAATCATAACAAAATTTAAATAATTAAAATTCTATCTTGTAAACTTTTAAAAGATAATAGTTAAAAGTTTATGTCTATCTCTACTTCTATCTCAATCTCTACTATTATATAAAGGAAGGTTGCCTGTGTGTCTGTGCGTCTGTATGTCTATGAGTTCGTTCCCTATGGACTCGAAAACGGTTGGGTAGATTTTTATGAAATTTCACACGATCCTACCTTATGTGCCTGGCAGTGTTCTCCGCTAAGTATTGATAAACGATAATCGAAATAATAAAATGAAAGACGGAACAGCCGAATTTAAAAAAAGTTAACACCCTACACAGCTTAAAATCGCAAGTTAATTTGAGAAGTTTTATTACCACACAAGCTTAAAGTCCCAACAATAAAATCAACGGTAGGGGTGCGTTCGAAATATAAAGCATAATTCACAATGATATTTGACTTTTTCATTCTAAACTTTAATTTAAGCCATTATAAACGCACAACCAGTAATGTCAGGCAAACAAAATCAACAGATGGTTCTTTGATATGGCAAGGACGCGTTCGAAATGAATGTTTCCGTTTAAAGCACAATTAAAGCATGATTGTTTTTACATGGAAGTCACCACTTATCAAGGCCCAGAAGCCACTCGGGATAAGGGTTATTGCGTGTACAGTAATCAATGGGATCCCAGACGAGATAGAACAAAACGTGGACATAATTCAGGGGAAGTTGTGATAAAATATCTCGAAGGCTTGCATACTGACCGGTAATATCGGGCACACAGGTTGGTTCGTGAACAACCTTGGTGGAGTCATAGGCAATGGCGAAATTATGACAGAACCTCCCCTCATCATCTGTCTTGTTTGGATGGGTCAGCCATTCCACATTGTGGAAATTGAAGTCACCACAAATGTGAATGTTAGCCGAAGGATGAGCAGACAGGGTGTGGTCAATTTTCGCAGATATACTTTTAAAGATAGTAACTCTGCTGTTCTGGGCACGATAGAGGGCAAATATAAATGCGGTGGTGTACGCAAGTACAACCCGGAAGCACACATAAAGGAAACTTGAGTCATCTCTGGAATTATCCCTACCACACGGAAAGCCATTTTTAATGTAGACACATATTCCATGCCCCTGGCGATCTTGGGGGTCAGATTTAGATGTTAAGTTAGGATATGATACTTGGCTTTTGCATTTTTGTAATTCAAGCCATTATATATAAAATACTTTTATAAAATCAACAGCAGGTTTTTTACAGTACTGTATATTATGAACTTAGTCACTTCAAGGGTATGCGAAGCTTCCCTTAGGTACATCACGATGAGTCCCCAATTAGAGAAGGAAATCGATTGATTTGATTGAAAAATGGGTTATTACATCGATGACCAATATATAGGAGTCTAAAGCATTTGTTAATCATCATTCAATCTCTGGCAGAGTCGTGTCATCCTGATAGGCCATTATAAAATAAAATAACATTCATCGATATATGCGTGTGTGTGTGTGTGTGTGTGTGTGTGTGTGTGTGTGTGTGTGTGTGTGTGTGTGTGCGTGTGTGTGTGTGTGCACATTAACGCAATCTAATTTTTTTTCTTCTATATTTATTATCGTTCTTTCTTAAGATAAAAAATAGAAAACTGCACTAAAAATATGGCGTTCAAATTATTTTATTTTTTATAAATTTCGCTGCTCAACTTGGAGGATGCCTAGTAAATTCCATTTTTATAATTTAATCTTTTTTTTTCTGATTATATTTATTTTTTATTTATTAGGTAATCTATTCGGAATTGTGATGGCGAGATATTCGGCTTAACTCTATCCGGATAAGCCGCTTTAAAAGTATTATTTAAACATTAGGTTTCTGCTGAGATATTAAATGGGAACAGGAAGATATTTGTTAAAATGTATGAAAAATAAAAAGGCGAGTCTTTTAACAAGCATACATTAGACAAGATGTCTACAATAAAAAAAACATTGAAATGTAAATTTAATATCAGATTATAAAAATATAAATGAACATAAAGTCTAAAAATATATAAAAATATTAAATTCATACTTAGGTTTCTACAGCATCTCAATCGTCGTTGAATTTATGTTATGTACATTTACACTCTTGTTAGATTATCGAAGTTAAGAGAAGTGCCTCCGATCACTCGGGAAAACCTCATCAGTATGCCCTGTATTTAAGGATTCAGGTGATAAGTCATCTCCCTCTCAGTACAGACCAATAAGTCTCCTGTGTGTCATGAGTAAGTTGCTGGAATCCATATTAAATAAAGAAGTAGTTAACCACATCAGCAGAAATCCTTCTTAGTGATGTGCAATATGGTTTCCGTTCTGCTAGATCTACAGCAGATGTGCTAACGGTTATTTTTCATAGTATTAGCGAATCTCTCGACAAAGGCTTCCTTTCTATGGCAATTGCTCTTGGCATATCTAAGGCCTTCGATATGGTATTGCATAACGGTCTACTTCACAAGATTTCCAGCTACGGTATGACTGGAAATGTTTTCTCAATTATTAACTGGTTTATCTCTGATAGGCTCAAAACAGTAGTGGTTGATGGGCAGAAATCAGAGGCTCACAGTATTCCCGAATGTTCACCAATATGATACTGACGAATACCGCACGCGGCAAGTATGAGAACGTCGACATCTTCCTGCAAGAACTGCAAATATCTGACGTCGTCAACTCCCTTCACGGGAATAAACAATCGACTTGGGACTGCTTCTGAATATTATTTTCCCCGTTTAACCCGTCTAGGGTTATTGCCCCTTTGAATCTGATTTGTTTTAGGGTTCTTTTTTTAATTGTGTGAATATGCACGAGTGCGTTCACTGCACAGGCTGTAATCGCCCCACTCGTTGTGTCGTGTGGGGGCGACCCTTCCTAAACAAAAACCACGAGTTTATAAAAAGATAATAATGTTTATTTCTTTTGATATTACAAGTAACACTGGCATTCTCAAGGTTGAATGGCAAACTTGCAGAATGAGTGGTTTGTCTGACCTGATCGAAATACGCAAGTCCTCTTGACAGCCTTTTTGGCAAGGGTCACAACAGCTTTATCCCACTCGGAGAAACACACCAACCCGCTTGTCAGCTCTCTAAAAAAATCTACTGTTAGCGTCAATCGTTCAGCTCCAACTCTCTATCTTACTCCAGAACACTGGTTATGGCAGCCTCTCTTTTCCATATTCTGGATCTTTTCACCTCTAACTAATTTTAGACTTTTATTAGTGGTTACAATTCAGTCTCCCAGATGTTTAAACTCGAGATATCCACCGAATATAAGATATAGACTATTTCCTCTCATGGGAGGCGTATTTGTAGATACTTCCATGTGTAACAAGTGAAGAGATAATGGAATCCCCAAGTATCACATGCTGGTGATAAAAGCACCAAATGTAACACAATGCAGACTCCGAAGTGTTCATCGATACGTAAGTGTTTCCGATTTCAGAAGACTCAAAAATTTCAGTAGCGTGATTGTGATCGCCTATATGAGGACGAGGTTGTATGTGCGATTCCGGTTGTTCCTCTATTTACCAGGTAAAAGAGCAAAATTAAAAACATTTTTTAAATAATACAAAAATAAATAGGTAGAAAAACTCAAAGTCGCCAAGGGATGAAAGTGTCGCAGGCTACAATCTGCATTCGGCGTAGAGTTTGCTGCCCTTTTCATGATTGCTGTCTCCTGAAAGAAATTAACCCAAATAGCCGGTGTTTATTTCATACTTAAGTCACGAATTCGTAGACTACAAATAAAATAAAATTACAGTCGTCGTTTCTTGTTTTGATAAGGATTAATTTATAAGTAAGCTCCTGGATACAATATTTTGTTATATACAGTGGAATTAAATGAAAATATATACATTTTTCTTTAATAACGCAAATATTTACAGACGTGTGAACAGTTCGCTAAGAAGAAACGATTTGCTACGCACGATTATCTCCTTTTCTCTTTTTCTTCTCTTTCTCGGTCAGTGAGAATGAGGGTATGGTGTGGATGGAGTGCTAGTTAAGACTCAACTCCGTAACAATAACTTCCAAAATTCACTCCCGCTTGTATTCTTATATTAAGGTATAAGTCTGGCTAGGTCCGAGGTCCCTTCAAACAAACCACCATTCGCATTACAAAAATTGAATTCGCTTGATTGGCAAATTTAGTAAATACGCTTGTGCATATTAATTAAGTAATTTTTCATCAAAACTTTCTCACACTTGGAATTTAACGTCGTGTCCAACTGATTCTCAATCTTAGAAAAAGCAATCGTGAATATAACCACACTCCATTCAATATTATTATTAAAGTATTATCACTCCTCAAATCTAATCAGCTAAAGTCATCTTTTTATTTTTTGGTTTGAGTCATAAACCAAACAAATGGAATCAGCAAGGCAATCGGGAATTGCTCACATAATAAAAGCTTTTACTTAGCTATATTATTGATGTAAATTTGAACCACCACAGGTGGTTAGTTCACATTAACCTTCTAAGTTCACCCAGCTTCCAAATGGAATTGATTGAGTTTAACTCATCCACACGTTTCTCACTCATCACTGATCGATATTTAGTCAGCCTTATAGCTTCTTAATCAACGTCCTGCGATAATCCATCGTTTTGCAACGTAAACAACTTTTGCAGGATATTTCTTTGACTATCAGCCTACCTGTAAACTAATTAAAGTTAATGCAACATGCACTAATCATGCAAAACTTTTTATATCGCCATGCAAGAAAGGGTTATATATCTATTCTTGTCTAGGCCTTTATTAAAGTAAAATGTCAGTTCTAATCAAGGGCGATTACTCGCCTTGTACGTATTTTTTCCACATTATCTCCCCTTGGGCCGTTGTCTAGTATCTATCATTAGGTTCAGTAATGGTTTAAAAAAATTCCTACAGTACACTTATTCAGTTACTGTCTTGCAAAAAAAAACATGCAATCAGTCTCTCAATATGTTTTCATTTTTTTTAACTGCCTCCCGAAGATTGTTTTTTTTTTTGGGGGGGGGGCAAAGTTTTTTGTAGTGGCACAGTTCTTCTAGTTCATTTTCCGGCAGATAAACATGCAATAAGTCTATCTAAAGGTCATTATTCACCTTTTATATCTTATATTTTCAAGTATCTCAGCTGGTCTCCTCTGGTGTTAAAGTTCATATAGTGCAGCTTATCGGTTCATTGTCCTGTTAAAGGGTGGCATTGAAGTCTGAATCTGCTTTGGTCGGGGTCATCTTGGCTTCAGGTGAGTTTTGACGAATGCGACCTTCGCTGCCGGTGCGGGCAACATTTCTTGCTATATAGCCATTTCACGCATTTTCTTAAACACCACATCGCCCCTACCATAGACAGTCTAAAACGGGCAGTTGATGTAAGCCGTATCTTCTTTCTAACACGTCTCCTAATAGTTGGGGGTGTATGACACTTGGTGATCTAGGTGTCCTAAATTAAGGACGTCCAGCCACACCCTCATATGTTCAGTCCACACAACCAAGGACTGCTCAGTCTGCTTTAATCAGCATACGTAACATTTGGAGTATTTCTGTAAAAGTACTTTTCTTCTTGATACTTCTGTCTCTATTTTACCGGAGACTTCTCGAACTTCTTCCTGCAGGATTTGCAATTGGGCAATTATAGTATTAACATTTTCTCGAATTTTCCCAACTTGTAGTATCGCAATATCCAATATGATCAGTCCCTCATACGTACTAATCAACTGCTGTTTATACGCATCGTACTTATCTGTTCTTTCCTCTGAACTGTTGACAAATTTTTCACAGGGTTCCAAAGTCGAATATATCGATGTCAACAACCCCGTGCTCGCAGCTCAATATCCAAAAATCAAGAATAGCAGTTTAAAAACTCCAAAGTTACTTCTAGAGCTACTTTTTCCCCTTTCCACTAGAGATCTATAACTTGGGAACAATCGCCCCAGTCTGATAAGACCATTCATCTATATACGTTTTACCAAAGTCGAACAAGGTTAATGTAGTATTTTAGTTACTGCAATTATCTCAACCATACGTGATGACTAATTTTGTGTCTGTCTACTCGTCTATTAATAATACCATTTATCCTAATTAGCTTAATTACTTATCAAACATACACGAGCTAGAGTTACTATACGTATTAAAGCGATTACCAATGGAGGCACCCAAGGCCGACCCACCCCCTATCATCACCAACTGCGCGGCCGAACAGGGCACTTCTTCGGCCACACCCACTAGGTCGATGAGCACAGTAAGTGAAAGCTCCGATCTCTTTAGACGACGATCACCGCTCAGCCGGTGTAGATTTATATTTCAGTGTCAATCACTATTGTAAATATTTTTTTTCTGAAAAAAGTTATTAAAAATTCAGAAATCGTTTAATCATGTTCGTAAAAATTCTTCTTTAAAAAAAATATCAAAACCAGCGTTCAAGACATAATAGAATTCGCTTGAGAACAAATGGTCGCAATACGGGCAACGCTGAGTTACCCTGCTGCGAATCCTTGACAATCATTCCATTTACAAGCTGCCTCGAGTTGACGAACGGTGTCACATAAGGATGTGACTCGCGTGCGAACTGTTTGCTCATCGCGGCTCACAATGCTGTTACTTTTTCTCTTTTTCTTCTTTCTATTTTCGGTTAGCTGTTTTTTCTTTCTTTTTATCTTTTCTTCTATTTCAAACCATACACATTAACGGCTTTTATTGTCTTGATTTCTAGTGCAAAATCATAAAAATCTCTTTTCATTCTGACGTTAAATTCATCTGTTATATAAACTCCAATTACCATCAGTACCGTCGGTTTCGCTTTCTCACACAGTCGGTTAATTGATGTATTCCTTTCTATCGTTAACAGTCTTATTAATTTCTAAATAACCTCAACGACAGTCTATTCAATCTGCTATCTAAAATACAATTACTATCAGTACCATTGGTTTCAAATCCAAACAATGTGCAGAGCCCATCTACATTATTAATTATTACTCCAGCGGAGTGCTCGGCTACAGAAATGGAGAACGCTATATCCTTCTCTTGATGCATTATACAAATCAGAACAACGTCAGTACTGGCGGTTTCTTCTTTCTAAGTATCGGTATAAATTGTCTGCCTGTCTACATCCTTCTGTGCTCTCTTTTGACAGCTATTCATTTCAAGTTCAGAAATATTTATCTTCCTCAGTTTAAATGCCTTTAAATTCTTTTCAGCAGTTTTTTTTTTTCAATTTAAATTTCCATAGCATAACTTTCCATATTATCTCATCTTTTCCTTTCGAAAACAATTATCGATCCTAATGACCATCTATTCGTCAGTTTAAATGCTTTCAAAAGAGAAAGAAACGGGATCAGAACGAACCTAGAATATATTTTTAACATTTTATTTTATTTACTATTATTTTTCCTCTCTAGAGTAGTCAGTTTAAAGACTTCCAGATTATTGTCAAGAACAAAATAACATCAAAACATATTTTTCTCAAAATCAAAGTAATTGTTTTAAATGCTTACAAATTATTGTCGAGTACCAATTTAACATCAAACACATACAACAATATATTTTTTCGTTTCTTCAAAAGAGCTTCGTATTTACAAGCTAAGAATTCGGCTGGGAATGACTTTCAAAAACAAAATTCTCATGCAAAAGAATAAAAATAATTGTGGAATTGTCTGGCAGTTAAGCAAAATGTCTTTTGTTTTTTTTGTTTTTTTTATTTGGGGGTGAGGCACGCACGATTTTTGTTTTCACTTTAGGATCGACAGTTAAAAATAGAATATTTCATAAACTTCCACTCAATGTAAAAAAGGATTTCCTTTAGTCCAAGTAAAACGAAAAAGGAAAAAAAAACATTTCTCTCTTGTTAAAATATTGCATAAGTTAGCAGCAAAAACAAATTCAAAAATAACTTTTTACTTCATTTGAAAAATTTTCAAATTTGCATGCGAATAAAAAGTCGACAAGTTACAATAGAATTGTTCTCGCGGTGAAATTGGGTCAACATTTTCCTTCTTTCAATAAGCACCCAAACTAACTTGTTTGGCTTTAACAAAATGGGTTAACTCAGTTCTTTTCATTTTAAATATAGAAACAAAAAATTACAATTGCGTCGATAAATTTGCCTTGTGTTCATTTTCTTTTTTTGTTTTTTGTTTTTAGAAATTTGATTTTAGAACGTAATTGACAGCCGAATTCTTAGCTTGTAAATCCGAAATTCTTTTGAAGTCAATTAGAATTTTTTGATGGAGTTATCCCGTGTGAAAGTCGAATCCGTCGTCGCCAGTTGTTATGGTGTTAAATAGTAATAAGAACGAAGGAACAGGATTTTTAGGAAAGAAACATGTATTCACATATATTACGAGCAAAGCGAGTTGAGCAATACCATTCCTCAACGGTAGGGAGTTTGCACCCGATCTCCTTAGTCGCGGTACCTTTACTCGTTACCGAAAGTGACGTCACCATAGGAAGTGACGTATGTGATAGTCCATTAATCCCATGGGGGAGCGTCTCCGACACAAAAGATACGTGTAAAGTGCTTGCTTCTCTACATCCTTTTGTACTCTCTTTTCACGACTATTTCAAGTTCAAAAAGCTTTCAATTCTTCAGTTTATATGTCTTAAATGTTTTGCAGCATTGTTTTTCAAATTAAATTTCAATAGCATAACTTTCTATATTATCTCATCTTTTCCTTTCGAAAATAATTATCGACTCTAATGACCGTCTTTTTTCTTATTTTGGGTGAACTCACCAATCAAACAAATGGAATGAGCAAGGCAATCGGGAATTACCTGGAATTGCTCACATAATAAAAGCTCTTACTTAGCTATATATTTTATTGATGTAAATTTTGACCACTACAGGTGGTTGGGTCACATATGAATCGCTTTTCTCACAAAGACCTATCCCACCAATGTACTTATTTTTTAAACAAATAAAATATCTCTTAATTGTTGAATTTGGGTAAGAAATATTTTCAGTTTGCTGTACTCCCCAACTCGCCTCTTGGCAGTAATTCGCAGTGCATGTTTATAAATATATTTTATAAAAAAGTAATGTGTAAAAACAGTGTCCCTTAATGCCATAGGTAGGAGTGTGCCTGGTATTACAACTTTCAATAAGTGTGGACCTGTAAACATAGGATCTAAAGTGGTCACTTCTCTTTAATTAAAAAAAACAAATTGTAGCCTCAGCAGTAGATATAGGTTTTGTATTTGAAGGATGGCAGAATCTAATAAACCGCTTCGTCGGTTTCTTGAATGAAAATTATTTGTGTTGTACCGCGTTAATCTCGTATCAAGCCACGACATTGCTGTGATACTCAATACCTGAACTTTTATCTATTTAATTGTGTATCTCATTTGCATACAATTCATGAACATGTGAGGTTTGATTCCCTGGTTTGCTCTCTCACTCCCTTTTTTTTTTTTTTTTTTTTTATTATTACATTTTCACCCCAAACAAGGCAAATTGCCACTTTGGTGTAGGGGGCTACTATCAGGGGCAACAACTACTGGGGTACTATGTAGGGATTTGGGCAGCAAGGTGTCGGTTCACGTTACACTTGAACTTCTGCACGTCAGTACTGTTGGGGAAGCAGGGACCTGGAATGGAATTCCAGAGTCTTGCGGTTCTGGGGAAGAAACTATTGGAGTAAAAAGATCTCTTACATCTAGGGACCTCTACAGTGTGGGGGTGGGATCTAGTAGCCTGTCGGGTTTGTCGAGGGTGCTCGCGTCGTGGGGGCACAAGTGATTGCAGTTCGTCAGAGCATTCACCACTAAAATACTTGTAGAAAAGGCAGAGGGATGCAACATTTCGTCGATGGGACAGAGGCTGAAGCTTAGATGCCAGTTTAGGGCCTATCAGGTTTGCGACTCTCTTTTGAACCTTGTCAAGGAACGAGAGACTAGTAGCAGATGCACCAGCCCAGATGTGGCAGCAATACTCCATACATGGGCGAATGGTGGCCTTATAGAGGTACAGGATACTTTCGGGTGTTAGTAGTTTTCTAGCACGGTAGAGAGAGCCTACCTTTCTTGCAGCGGCCCTGGCAATGCCTTCAATGTAATTGTTCCAACTCATGTTTCCTGTGAACGTTAGGCCAAGGAGTTTGAAAGATGGACTCTCAGATAAAGGGTCGTTGGCCATTGCTATGGGTGGTAGAGAGGGTTTCTTGTAATTATTGAATGAAACTAGTTTAGTCTTGGCAGCATTGAATGCGACCAACCACTTTTGTCCCCATTCCACTACAGATTGGAGGTCTTCCTCTAGTGTTTCTGCCATTTCTTTAGAAATGTGTTCATTCGTCTTCCTGTCGTGTCTGCCATAGAGTGTAGTGTCATCAGCATATATACCCATCTCAGAGGCAATGTTGTCGGGGAGGTCATTTATGAATATCAGGAACAATAGAGGTCCAAGGATAGAACCCTGGGGCACTCCCGCATTTATATCATATTGTTTAGATGTGCGACCGTCGAGGACTACCTGGATTTTTCTCTTATCTAAGAAGGATTTAATTATGTTAAGTATTCTACCAGTGATACCGTATGATCTGATTTTACTGAGGAGACCCTCATGCCATACCCTGTCAAAAGCCTTAGATATATCTAGAGCTACCGCTCTGCCTTCCCCCGCTTTGTCCAGTGAATGGTATATACGTTCAGAGATCACAGTGAGGATGTCTGCTGTGGAACGGGCTCGTCTAAATCCATATTGTTTGTCAGTCAGTAGTTTAGCATCTGTAAGATGATGGACTAGAGCATGGTTAATTATGGTCTCAAATATTTTGGCAAAAAGTGGGAGGAGGCTAATGGGGCGATAATTTGATGGGTCTGGACTATTCTATTTATTTAGGTGTCGCATTCGCATACCATTCTACAATTTTTTAAATAAACATCAATACTGCGACTAATAAGTACCAGATTTAATTATATTTTTTACATTTCATTAAATTTTGTATTATACGTTATTTATGAAGGTTTTTCTTTACGTATATATTTTAGACAAACATACTCTGTTTTAAATTGCGCCCAGCAACTCTATAAAATACTGCATATTTATAGAAGCATTTAAATTGCTATTTCTAAATGGCGTCTCGAATAAAAAGCGGCCGCCAGTAAATCAACGCAGTATTAATATTGTGAATTGATTTCCCAACAGGCGCCATTACAAAGTACACACCACGAATAAGCGTGCGAAAGACGTTGTTTAACACCCGTTGTTCATAGTTTCTGTGACTTCGCCATATTACCTGTTTCTAGAACGTTATCGATTCTACGATTGCAATAAGACACTTTCAACCAAATATTTCCACATCAGTCCAAAAGTAGGTAAAACACATACACACACACACACATAAATATATATGTGTTTCGAGCGAATATAAGTAGACTTTTCAAAATGATATTCTATACATTAATTTGCATGAATATGCTAGATTTTATATTACCTTTATTGGTATTGCCACCATAATCATTAGTACCTTATCTACGTGCAGAAAAACTGAACATTGCGTGATATTTAATGAAAGAAATATTGGACGAGTGAGCGAGCCGTAAAACTGAAGTAAAATGTTAAAGCAATTTCATTTTATCATCATATTGCTCTATACACACACACACACACACACACACACACACACACACAAGTCCCACACAAACACATATATGTATATATGTATGTATATATATATATATAGATATATGTATATATATATATATATATATATTATTTTATTACCGTTTCTACTGAATCGTATTAACGATCCAGTAACTTCGTCAGACTTGGACAGAAGATACGTATATATATATTTATATATATATATATATATATATATATATATATATATTCATATATATACAAGTCACTTTGGGTATGTTAATTCCTTCCTCATAGGTTCCAAAACGGCTGAGCCGATCGTTTTTTTTTTTGTTTTGTTTGTTTTTTTGTCAAATATAGCAGAAAGGTAATGTCTTTAAATATGTTTTGTACAGAAACCGATGAGATAAGTATTGAAAATCGAAATAAAAACGATCCTAAAAATAGTATTTCTCTCTTGTCGATAAAAATCAAGTTTCACAGGGAAATATTTTACGTTACATCATTCAACTTAAATAATAAAATTCCAGCAAATCATATCTTCTTTAGAAAACAGATTTATTATTTTCTTGAAATATAGTTCAGTAATAGAGCATTCGACTACAGATCGAATTATCCTCTGTTCAAGCTCGGCTGTACCCTACCATGTTATTTTATTTTGTTCTTATTAATAAGTTCAATTTACCATAACAGTAGTGGTGACATTTCAAATTGCCGCAAATTAATTTTTTCGTTTGCATATTGTAAAACTAAAGATTAACCAAAGTGAGTTTTCCAGGACATTCGTCGCGTCGAAATATCACTGACGTGACATTGTAAACAAACACAGACGGATTTTAATGTACGATATTATCATTACTATTTGTATTTATTTATCTTCTTCTTTTCTCGAAATTATACACCAGGCAAATTATTCCACGTAATATATAATAATCAATAGGATTTAATCTATAATAATATCTACTAAATTTGCATAAATTAAAATATCATGTTTAAGCGTATTATAGGATTGGACGACGCCGGGCCGCCAGCAAGTAATTATATATATATATATATATATATATATATATATATATATATATATATAATTACTATTATTATTATTATATATATATATTATATATATATGTATATATATGTATATATATATATATATATATATATATATATATTATAGGCAGTTAGACAACATATTTATTTTACACAAACATTGTTAAAAATAATTGACGAGTTTCTGCTTAATTATATATTTTTTTATTTTTCGTTTTTTATATTTTTTGATGTTGAATCGAAAAAAATAATATATTCAATATGTATCACGAATGTTTTCGATTCTCTGTCGAGACATTATCAGGTAAAAGGCAGATAAACAGAAAAAAGCTTGGGAAAATAAAATCATTTTAAAAATAAGTGCATCAATCAGTTAGAATCTAATTGAACGTTTACCTGGAGAGACGTTAGCAATTTAAATTTTGTGATATCAAACAAGCGACACCGGATAAATTTGTATTGCATAGTAAACTAATGAACAGATCATTAAAAATTGGGCAATACATTTTATGCAACACGTTTAGTAAGATACGTACATTTACTTTTCTACATGTTTACATTTCGTGGGTAATTATAGATTATATATTGTTTTAAAAAGCGTATAGTAAATTATACTAATTTAGTAATTCTGTAAACTCAAAGTGAATATAAATATGAATACTAATATTTATAGAATATTGCTAACCAGATGAAAATAGCTCAATAAACCAAATATACAATTGATAGATATAGAGTCTGCTATGAGAATATGAATTAAAACTCTCTAAATTAAGATTTACAAAAATATCAACAAAAAACACAAAACATTTAGAAAATTACTTATTTCGCGGATTTTCAATATCCTTTTAACTATGCATTTTTGCATTCGTCGAAACTTTTTCATTTTCTTTTCTTTTTTTTTTCAAATATTATTCGCTTCAAATATTACAGTTTTAATATGTGCACTAAAAAGCAAAATCATAGTTTAAATATAAATAATAATTTGCTCATATCTTCAATCTGAAGAGAAAAAAATATTCTTCAAAACTCCGCAGAATAAAGAGTTTTCTACTCGTGCATTGTGTTTCCTTATTGAATGATACATTTTGTAAATCCTAATTTTTAGAGTTTTAATTTATGTTCCTAAATTATATATACATCATGATTACAACGTTTTGTCAGACGAGTGTCACTCCCTCTCATCGAAAGGTCGTCTTTAACACGGTTTACGGGAGCCCTCTCCACCCCAAATCACACATACATACACACAAACACACACGGTGCTAGTTGGCCGTTGACCCCGAAAAGGGTTTATTCGCCCTTTGGAAGGTCTTGTTTTTAATCCTCCAGGAAGACTAGCCACCTTCCTCACCAAACAAGTCTGGTGGGGGAACCAGTTTAGACGCTGGTGACCCGACCATGAGGCAGGTAGTATTGGGTTACATGGTACCATTAGCATATGACATGACCTATGATATACATATATATATATATATATATATATATATATATATATATATATATATATATATATATATGTGGGTAGAGGGTTAAATGGTTACAATCGTAGGCTATCAGATAAGTATGAAGAGTAGGATTTTGATTGTAAAGATAAGACCCTTTGCATAAATATCTTTGGCAAAAGTGTGATATAAGTCGTCTTACTACAACTAGTAAGGTATGTTTATACTCAAATCTTAGTTGCATAACAGAACTAGGAGAAATTATTCTCTGAAATAACGTCAGGATTTTTTATACGCTAGTTAACCCCACTTAGACAACCTCATTCTTGCATTGAAAGTGTGATGCTGTCTATGTGGGGCGAACCAACTTTCATTTTAAAGAAGAACCAGATAACATGTGCCGCCAGGTTTCCGTAATATTAAAATTAAAATAAAAATTAAAATAAAAATCTTTTTAATCGTACCCATGATGATTTAGACTCTGCAATATGCCAGCATGTATTAGATAATCCAGAATGCTGCCAGAAAAAAATACATTAAACTTTCTGGGTGACTTATAAGAGGATAATCATTATTGCATTGATTAATAGTGTGCATTAGACCAGATGCGGAATACTTAATGCATTGGTGAATGGTGGTTTTATAAATATATAAGATTTGGGTATTAGAAATAAATTACCTTGCTAAAATAGAGCCTATATTTTTTGCAGCAGATCGGCCAATATCCTCTACGTATTTATTCAGATTTATGCTGTATGTGAATGTTAATCCGAAGAGTTTGGAGGCCGAACATTGCAAGGAAATTAAGAAAACCTAGCGGTGCAGAAGTTAATAACAAGTGATCCCATTAAAAGTTCCATGGCTGCCGTCGCCAAATAATGAACAATAGCAAGGAAGAACGCTTCTTTTAACATGCGTCACTTAAATGAACGCGTTTTGTGTAGAAAATGATATGTAATAATTAAGTGTCACGGATCGATAGACCGAAGAAAAAGCATCTACGCATCTAAAAAAAAAAAAAAGCTAGTTCGAATGTAATCGTTAAGATCTGAACTCATATGTAAAAAAAGAAAGCTTGACACACGACTAAGCGACCGACAGACAGCGCCTCTTAGAGAGATGTTTGGAAACATCTAATACTGACACGTCCTATTCGTTTTCTTAAAAGTAGATTTCGTAAAGTCTATAAATATTCAAATATGCAAGAACGGTAAAAAGATGTCATGTTGGCGATTTCACATTTGATAGTCCATGCCAACCAGGCGTGAAATGAACTTCGATACGGATTGTGTTATTGTCCGTCGTGTGGCAGTCATAGATCAGGAATCTGAAGTAAACGACTTACTGGACAACTACTTTTGACTACATTGTTGAATCTTTTCATACAACTCTTCTGCGCGATTTCTTAAGTTATTCGACTTAAATGTATATATATATATATATGTGTGTGTGTGTGTGTGTGTGTGTGTGTGTGTGTGTGCGTGTGTGTGTATAGGCATCTGTATATATATATATATATATATATATATATATATATATATACATATTTATATGCGTATAAATATATGGGTATATGTGTATATATGATGAGACTCTTCATAGGTTAGAATACAAAAAGGACATAAGTTATATATATATATATATATATATATATATATATATATATATATATATATATATATATAACTTATATATATATATATATGGGGGGTGTTTATGTGTGTACGTGTATTTGTTCATTGGAATAATGCGGACAAAGGCAGACAACTTTTGCAATCATGTGATATCTCATAATATGGCACTTAAAAGCCAGCCATATAAGCGTGAGTAGAAGTGTTAGCAGAAACAGTACGGTAACAGAACTTGTAAGCTCCCGGCATACTTAATCATTGAATAGCTCTTCTCAACTACTGCTTAATAACTGAAGCAATAAAAACCGTGATAACGTAACAACTAATAATTATGGAGCCAATAAAATGGTAAATAGACATTGAAATTCTGTTTAGTGTAATTCGCCATAAAGTTAACATATACTAACCACCATCATAATAGTATTCTATCGAATCATTGGAAATGATTCCCATTGTACATTCAATAAAATCGTTAATAAAAATGGTATTAAACTATCCTACTCAACTTCTCAAGATTTATTCTCAGCTGTGATAGCCTTTATAGTAACATCGCAACTGTAGAAGCCAATAATAACCGGTGCTACGCTGAAATGTAGAGAAACCAGTGAATGCCATTCGGGGCGTCAAATGTCTAATCCTGGTAATAAATTATTTATGAAGCGTAATGTAAAGGAACATATTAATGAACAAGCAATTTTAACTTTCATAAACCAATCACCTCAATTAATCTAGAAAAGTGTAGTTAAAGAATTCAAAGGATACGCCAACATTATTAGTAAAACACATTATGGAAATAGGGGATAAAGGTATGTCATATAACGCAAAAGTTTCGATTATAGGAAAGCAAATAAACTCTCACCTGAAAATCATGAGAAGAGTAAACTTTGTATGCTCGAATCATATTATATACTTAAGTATAAGAATCATATTATATAATTAAGTATAAGAATCATATTATATACGTAAGTATAAGAATCATATTATATAATTAAGTATAAGAATCATATTATATAATTAAGTATAAGAATCATATTATATAATTAAGTATAAGAATCATATTATATAATTAAGTATAAGAATCATATTATATAATTAAGTATAAGAATCATATTATATAATTAAGTATAAGAATCATATTATATAATTAAGTATAAGAATCATATTATATAATTAAGTATAAGAATCATATTATATAATTAAGTATAAGAATAGACATTGGAACAAAAAATAAGAGGTTATATATGATTGCATTTACTAATCTAAGTTAACCTTAAGTAAGCATAGAGTGCAATAAATCAGGAATAACATGTCTGAACCAAACTCTTGGCATATTTAAACGTAATTAACTACCATAATACTCCAACTTAGTTTTCTATAAATTAAAACAGTATGTGGTTTAGTTTAAAAAATAATTAACTAATACATAACAATAATTATTATATATAACCGTAACAACTAATGATAAAATGATAATAATGAGTACAGATGATTAACAACTTTCAATTGACTCGTTGTTTATAAGAAATAAAGGATACTAATTTCTTATATGAGTTGTGCATAAGCTTGGCTGAAATATAATATAGGTGAAATAATAATCTTTTCTTATGAATATAAATTATGTTTAAACACAAAGGTTAGTGGCTGAAAAGTAAAAAAAATATTAAATGCACACATAAAATGTATGGTATATCTTTTTACATGCCATTGCTCAAAGACATGACAGAGCGTATGGGCACAGAATAAAATTTGCAAAGAAACGCTCAAAACAACCATATGAAAAATAGCAATGTGGAGCGTACGTGGTATCGACGAATTACAAGCACACTCGTTCAAAAATTCAGAGCATTACATAAAAGGTAAATTCAGAACCTGAAAATTATATTCACGAAGCAGCTGGATCAGAATTAGTGACCAAAGGTAGGACCACAGTGGTTCATAAAGGCACAGTAATAGGAACCATCCTAAGCAACTCCAGGCCGATAACATGCTTACCTTCAATGTGGAAAATATAAACACCACAACTTCCACGAGGAAAAATAACAATACTAAAAGAAATAAAATGGGGAACACATGTCCTACTATACATAAGCCAAAAAATCTTAAAGAAAGTAAGAAGTAAAGTTATGTCATGGACAGACTACAAGAAAGCATAAAGTAGGATCCGTCAAGCTTGACTAATATAATGCTTGAGAATGTACAAAATACTAAGCAAGATTATCAATTTCATTGAAAATGCAATGAAAACTTGGAGACGTCAACTGACAGCCGGTGGACAATACATAACTGAGATTCAAATACTAAGAGCTATGTTCCCCGGAAATCTTCTATTGTCATTACTGTTCCTCGTAGTCATAATGACCCATTAACAATATACTAAGAAAGTGCCAAGCAAATTTTACTAAAACAAATGAATGACTGGACCATCTAATTTATATGGACGACCTAAAACTGTTTGCGAAATCAGAAGGGATTACAGACGCTAATAAACACAAACAGATTCTTCAGCCAAGATATCCGAATGGAAGTGTGTAATAAAAAGTGCTATTAATCATGAGAAGTTAGCAGAAAGGCATGGGACTACCCATGTAAACAGAGATGAGGGCACTAGATGAACATGGTGTCACAGATAATTGTGAGTTCTCGAAGAAAACGCCATCAAAGCAATAGAAATTAAAGAGAAAATGGAAAAGAATACCTAAGAAGAACAACAAAACTATATCGTAGAAACCTAATAAAAGGTATAAACACATAAGCAGTTTCACTAGCAAAATACTCTGGACTGTTTGTATGTTGAACCAAAAAAGATCTGGGCATATGTATTAGAATATTAGGGAACTCAGGATTATACGAAATGAACTTCAGCAAAAAAAAATAATAGTGACCGACTCTATGTAAAAAGGAACGACGCAGTAAGGACACCGGTTTGTATAGAAGACTGTAAATCACATGAAAAAAAGAACGAGAAAACTGCATTCTGCAGAAAACCAAAATATTAATTATCGCAGCACGAGATACTGACAAAAGGAACACGGTAGAAAAAGTAAGCGAATAAATAAGACGAGAAAAGAAAATAGGATAAAAAACAACTACACAGACGATTCATAAGAGTCACAAAATATGAGACTTATGAAATCATTTGGACATGACTACAAAAAGAAAATGTAAACAGAGAAATTGAACCTCTAATAACAGTCGCATAAGATAAATCAATTAAAACCAACCACATCAAAGCTAGGATCGACATGATACAGGAAAACAGTAACTGAAGATCATGTGGACAAATAGATGAAACAAAAACTGCATAATCAGCGAATGCAGCAAACTAGCCAAAAAAAAAAAAATAAAACCAGACATGATCAAGTAGGAAAGACAGTACAATAGAAAACTATGCAAACAATTGTATCTTGAACACCCACATCCAAAGATACAAGCACAAACCAGCAGCAATACTTGTGCAACAGAGCGCATATCGGTGCGTGTGATAAAATCAGTAGCAGCTGCCGAGGGATAATTGGCTAGCAAAAACATTAGCAGCAGCCGTTAAGCCACATATGCAAATTAGCAAGTACGCACGAGCTTGCGTCACAAAAAAGGAAAGGAAATTACACCGAGTGGTTGAAAGGAGAGGCAATTTGTGCGCGGAGGAAGATGGACGTGTGAATACGAGGGCGATTTTGCGAGGAGACAGAAGCTTTTAAAAAGCACATGTGTGTGCAAAAAGATTTCATTCGCTCTTAAAAAATTTTTTATTTCTTTCCTTTCTTTGTTTATTTCTTTGCAGTAGTGCTGGACAACGTGTAGGCCCGGGAGGTTTAAACTCTAACGACAGAGTAAAACTTTCTCACGGAAAATGCAGTCGCAAAAGAGGGGCATAAAAACAAAGCAGGCGAGAGTAAGGAATTTGGAAAAAATATATCGGTGAGTCAATTATTCGCTTTTTTTTTCTTCTTGTCTGCTCATTTTCGAATTTTCGTCGGTCATGACAGTTATATTTTTAGTTGCGCAAAGATGTTTTGTGGGGACCGTATTGTACAGTCAATGTTGTTTTAGTGTTAAAGACGAATGTTCTGGTCTTACTAATTGGTTATGCATTATGATAAGAAATATTGTTTCATATTTGTTACAATATTTTTTAGTATAATGAGGTAGATATTTATTTGTTGCCCACCACAGCAAAATGTGGCACAAGGCTGGAAGGTGGAGAACAGACGAGCTCCCCTAAAGAAACGTCGCCTCAACAAAAATTGCCTGGGCACTCCCCGTCGACATTCCCGGTAGGGACGCCTCAGGCGACAAGCAATTAACTTGCCGACCGGAAACTCCGGTGGTAGTACCCAAGCGGTGTACGTCAGTCCGACAGGTGTTCAGCCGGTTCCTGGCCCCTCACCTGTCGGGCTGCGTGTCAAGAACGTATCCTTGACGAGTACTCTACCCTGTCTCCCTGCAGCCGAAGCCGCTAGGAGACACATCCCATCATACCGGAGTATAATGCGGTATGATCCCGCACAGTCGAGAGATTGTATTTATAAGCGATGCTGCTAGGAATTGACGAATCGAATTAATTCACGTTCTGTTAACAACCAATCAGAAATCAAAATTGCTCCATAAATATTAAACCTTTCTGTAACAATTTTGTATATGTTTTCTTCGTGTCAACACGGGGAGAATCTTTTGCTCTGTGGATTTCAACTCCAGAGCTGTCTACTGCGAACCAGTCACCTCCCAAGACTTGTGTAGAACAACGAACCGTCGGAAACTGTTCCGTCTACTGCGAACCAGTCACTGCACAGGCCTTGTGTAGAACAACGAACCATCGGAAACTGTCTGAAATTAAATATTGCTTACTCTTCTAGAGGTTATGGACCGAACGTGCGTCTTTATTTTGATGGGTCCGAATCAAAATTCGATTTGTGGCAAGAGAAATTTCTAGGATACCTACGAATTCAAAAGCTAAACAAAGTACTTCAAACACAACCTGAAAACAGAAACGACCCCGACTTCATTGAAAAGAACGCAACTGTCTTTGCGGAATTAATACAGTGCTTAGATGACCGAAGTCTATCACTGGTAATGAGAAAAGCCCTGGACGATGGCTGCAAAGCATTGAATATATTTAGAGAGCATTATTTATCGAGAAGAAACCTAAAAATTATTTCTTTATATACTGAACTGATCTCTCTAAAACGAATGGAGGTCGAAACCATTACAGATTATATTATAAGAGCCGAAACTACTGCAAATTCTTTAGAAATGTCTGGTTAAGTTATTAGCGACAGTTTGTTAATTCCCATGGTCCCCGAGTGATTTTAAGCCATTTCCCACCGGGATAACCCAGAAATAAAAACACATGACTTTTAGTCAATTCACGGTAGCACTCAGAGTTACGTGGAAACTGAAAAAATGATCACAGAAAAAACAAATCTACAAATATCATGAAATTTAAAAATGCACACATAAAAACAACAAAATTAAATTATACCCATGCCGGGAATAAAAACCGCAACTTTGCCAAAAACAATTTTTCTCCTAAGTAAAGTACAAAAATTATTTGCTATAATTGTGGACGACTACTCACAAGAGTTTCCAATGTAGATACAGGACTTTAAAGGGCAACTCCATTAAAAATGTGAAGAGTTCCGTTAGCGAACATACATTCTTATTTTCATGTACATTTAATGCTTCAACAAACAATAATAATTTTCTTGTCGATTGTGGTGCAACGGCACATGTGAATACAAAGGAATCCGATTTTATCAATTTTGATGCCAACTTTAAGCCACAAAATCTTTTTGTATGCCTTGCTGACAGCAGTCGAGTAAATGATATCATTTTGAAAAGAGGCAATGCTAAAATCTCGCTGAAGAACAATAAAGGTGAACTGTGTTTCTGTATTCTATAAAACGCTCTTCTAATACTGAAATTTAAACAAAATATATTTTCTATACAAGCTGCCATTAAACAAGGTGCAAATATAAACTTTAGCCCAAATAAATCAAAATTTGTGTTCCCGAATGGAATTGTATTCGACATTAAAGAAAATGTAAGACTATATTATTTAAATAGCGTAGTCCCATCGAAAACCTCCTGTCATGATTTTCAGACATGGCATAAAATTCTTGAACACTGCAAATTCCTGATATCAAAGTTGCCGATTGTAGTTGATGGAATGAATATAAAAACATCAAAAAACTTAAACTTCGACGTTTGTGCGCAGGTTAAAATGACAAACTATCAAAACAAAATACCAGACAAGAGGGCCAAGAAAACCCTATCACTGGTTACTCGAACGGTCCCGTGGAACCGATTGCCAGAGAACATTATAGAGATGTGTTAAATTTCGTAAATGACCATTCAGGTTTAATAATAGTTTACTTTTTAAAGAAAAAATCTGATACCCTGCTAGCAACTAAACAATATTTAGCCGACATGGCTCCCTACGGTGAAGTAAAGTGTATTCGATCTGACAACGGTACGGAATTAACTAATAAAGACTTTGAACTTTTACTAATTAACCATCGTATCAAGCATGAAAAATCGGTCCCTAGATCGCCACACCAAAACGGGACTACAAAAAGAACATGAGGACAATTTTTGAAATGGCAAGATGTTTACTCATTGAATCAAACCTCCCCAAAAGCCTCTGGACGTACGCACTTATGCTGGTTGCCTATATACGAAACATGTGTTTTAACAAAACACTATCTAAAACCCCATATGAAGCTCCTGCAGTAGAAAACCAAATTTAAGCCGAATGCATGTATTTGGTAAAAACAGTCCAGCCAATTTAATATTTTTTCCAGAGAAAAATAAAATTTTAAAAGTCTGATGTGAAAAATTAAGACACGTTCAATTTTAAAGACGAACCCCCGTCATATAAAGAGTATAAAATTATATTTCCTCAAATTATTAAAACAAACGAAGATGACGGGGACAAGAGTATCCAGGATGATGATGATCATTATCATTTTTTTCTTTTTTACGAGGTGGTCACCACTAACCTCCAGCACCCTTACTAGTTACATGGCCACAAGGATAGACATAGAAACAGAAGATTTCCGACATCTCAGGCTACTGTTTAAGAATTACTGCCGACCTGGAAAGCAGCTTTTTCTTCACCCTTTGTCCGAAAAATCACTCATTCGAAATTAGGACTGAGAGACAAATAAGGAGAAGCGAGAGTAACGAGAACTGCCAATAACGCATCCACAATGCGTTGCCTACTCTCCATTAAAAAAGGGGTTTAAAGGACTTATTAATATTTACTTAGTATAAGTCCGTGGTTCTAATTCGAAATTAAAAGATATTTGAAAATAAATATATTTGAAGATAAATTCCCCTTCCATGATGATGATGATGATGATGATGATGAAGTTGACAGATACCCCAAGAGAAATAGCAGGCGGCCCGATTTTTTGGTGGTCGACAATATGAAAGGTTATCAAATCGACTATTGCCATTCCATGGAAAATACGCCAAAAAGCTTTAACGAAGCAATTAATTCAGAGCATTGTGATGAATGAAAAATAGCCATGAAAAAAGAAATAGATGCTTTTACCGAAAATAATATCTACACGGTAGTACTTCTCTTAAAGGATAAACACGTTATTTCTACAAGATGGGTCTTTACAAAAAAGACTACAGCACCAGGCGTTGAACAGTACAAAGCTAGATTTGTTGCTAAAGAATACCCTCAGATTTGGGGTATAGAATATTTTTCTACCTTTTCACCGACCACAAACCTAACGACAATCAGAATTTTATTAAAAATCGCATCCCAATAAGACCTAAACATCCATCAAATGGGCGTAAAAAATACTTATTTGAATGCCCTAATTGACTGTAAAATTTATATTATTCCTCCAGGGGGATTTATAATGAAAAATAAAAATAGCGTGTGCCGACTTAATAAATCAGTGTACGGTCTAAAAAAAAGAGTGCTCAGTGTTGGAATACAGTATTTCACGATTATATGATTAAACAACAATTTCAACAATGCCCAGCTGACCCGTGTTTATATACCCAAGACAAAAACAATAAACTACTAATTTTGATTTTATGGGTCGATGATATTTTTATCGCATCAAATTGTGACATAATATTGACCAATGTTAAGAACAAATTAAGTAAAAGATTAAAAATAACAGATCTTGGCAAAATGTCTTGGTTTTTGGGGATAGAATTTACTCAAAGGAAAGGGCTTATTACGATGAATCAATCGAGATGCATTGACAAAATACTATTAAAATTTGGAATTGGAGAGTGCAAGAAATGCTCTACACTGGTCGAAAATGATATTAATAAAAATATACACACAGTATCTGAAATAATAGACGATAAATTATACCGGGAAATTATAGGAGGTCTTGTATATTTAATGACTGCGATGAGACCTGATATATGCTATACAGTAACAAAGCTGTCACAAAAATTATCAAGACCGAAAATGAAGGATTTTAACGGAGCTAAACAAACCCTTCGTTATTTAAAAGGGACTAAAAAACAGAAGTTAGTATTTAGAACGTAAAGAAATTCCCTAAAATTAGAAGGATCTTCAGATTTAGATAAGGGAAACAACGACCAAAACAGTATAGCTGGATATTGTGCAAGACTATCAGAAAATGGGCGTATTATTTCATGGAAATCTCTCCCATACTTACAAACTATTTAAGCGTTGCCTTAAGGAGAAGTGCTTTCTGACTTCCTCGATGACCTCATCAGTTTGCCCTGTATTTAAGAATTCGGGTGGTAAGTCATCTCCCTCTCAGTACAGACCAGTACTGTGTGTTATGAGTAAGTTGCTGGAATCCATATTGAATAGAAAAATAGTCAACCACCTCAGCACAAATAACCTTCTTAGTGACACACAATATTGTTTCCGCTCTGCAAGATCTACTGCAGATGTGCTGACGGTTATATACCACAGGATTAGTGAATCTCTTGACAAAGGCTTCCTTTCTAGGGCAATTGCTCTTGACATCAAAGGCCTTCGACAAGGTATGGCATAAGGGTCTACTTCACAAGATTTCCTGCTACGGTATAACTGGAAATATTTTCTCAATCATTAAATCATTTCTCTCCTATAGTCTCATAAGAGTAGTGGTCGATGGACAAAAAACAGAGGCCTGCAATATAAATGCTGAAGTCCCTCAGGGGTCAATCCTGGGCCCAACTCTCTTCCTAATCTACATCAATGACCTCCCTAAACACATACTTAAATCATTCGTTGACATCTATGCTGATGACACGACCATCTACGGCAACACATCAAAGGCTGTAAATGACAAAGTTCTCTCTGGTTCTCTCTCCTCTGATCTCGAGGGCGTGGTTCAGTGGGGGAAGACGTGGCTGGTTACATTTAATGCATCACAAAACCAAACTCCTATCCTTATATCATCAACGCTCTGATCCCCATCTGGCATCAATTGTGATGGATGGCTCTCGTCTAGGTGAGGCCCCGTGTTTTGACAAGATTCTGGGCTTGACCTTTACTCCTGATCTGAAGTGGAACACGTACATCAAGTCTGTTGCCAAGGTGGCTGGAAAGATGGTGGGATCCTTCGACCGCTCCAGAAGATATCTCACTACTGATGCAATTCTCCATCTATATAAAAGCCAAGTACGTCCAAGGATGGAATACTGTTTCCATATCTGGGCAGGAGTTGCTAAAAACAGCCGATCCTGCCTTGACAGAGTACAAAATAGACTTCGTGGCTTAGTGGGGGATGCCCTTTTCTCTACCCTGCAACCTCTCTCCCACAGAAGAAACGTTGCGAGCCTATCCTTGTTTTATCGTTATTTCCATGGCAGGTGCTCGTCTGAACTCCAATCTTTGGTCCCCCCTCGCCAATCTTTCACAAAAACTCTAATTATAAAGAAAAACGGAAATTGTACTTTCAAAGTTAAAAAAGATATAATCCCGTCAAACGATCTTAAAGTTATCCCCTTTGACACCAAAATCTTTTTCACACATACTAATCGCGGCGAAATAAACAAAAACAACTCCAAAAATAGGAAATCATCTATAGAGCCAGTAACTTTTCACCTTTCTTTTCCAAGATGGCGACCCTCATGCTTTACGAAGATCAGAGGCCACACGGACCGAAACGTTGCACAAATAACACTAAAGATGAGAACGCAGTCTTATTATACAAATAATACAACACAGCCCAACATTAATTAAATAGCTTTCAACATAGTTAATAATACTAACAATTAACATATATGCAAAATTACATCACATTCTTTACAAACCTTATTTTTACACGCTTTAAATGTTTATATATATTTTTTGTTTCATGTGGAGTAGCCTACGTTTTATTGTTTTATTGATTCATTCAATAGAACATGCTTTTGAAAATACCAATATATATATATATATATACATATATATATATATATATATATATATATATATATATGTATGTATATATATATATATGTATATTTTCCAGGGTGACCGAAGGAATTCTTCTTAGGCAACGTTTAAACAGTTTTGTAAGGATGGGCGCAAGTTCTGGTTGAAGTCTTTTGAGTACTATAATTGGAATACCGTCAGGGCCGGTTGCTTTACTGGAACCAAATATATATATATATATGTATGTATATATATATATATGTATATTTTCCAGGGTGACCGAAGGAATTCTTCTATGTATATATATATATAAGGAATTCTTCTATGTATATATATATATATATATATATATATATATATATACCGATACCAATATATCTCTAATCAGTAAATTAAAAAGTATTAAACAGGAAAAAAACTATTTTTACTGCGTGTTCGTCTTTGAAAGAAAAAGATTTAAAGTGTTTCTCGTGAATAATATTCGTAAGTGAGTGTCTGGTTTTCTCAACTTTGATGATAAGTCCGTTTATAATACTTGGGATTATTATCTATAAACGCTCCTGGGAATCAAGTAACTTATGAAACGATCGTAATTCTTTAAGATAAAACGAGTTTTACTTTTTTATAAGATCTTGTGTTATTTCGGAGTATCGTACAGAACTTGTTCTGTTATATCGTTATATTCTATATGTTTTGCATATATATATATATATATGTGTGTGTGTGTGTGTGTGTGTGTGTGTGTGTGTGTGTGTGTGTGTGTGTGTGTGCGTGTGTGTGTGTGTGTGTGTGTGTGTGTGTGGAAAATGCAAAAGGAATAAACCAAGATATGTGTTCAATAACGTTTCGTCTTTAGTTCAAAGCTTCCTCAGGATGGTTAAACTGAAAATAATAAAATGTATGTATAATATTTTAAAATATACTTGCTGCGAAAAGGATCCCGTTGTTCTATTTAGCACGAAAAAAGCAGTTTGTATTTAAAAATATGTACAGAGTTTATTTTCCTAAATTTAACAATATGTTGATATAACATGGTGTGTTCGTTTATCATCTTTCCATTTCGTCTGAATATTGTTATTTCTATTGTATATGCATATGTATGTATGTATATTTGTATATATAATTGTGGTTTAAAATTTCCAAGTTTTTGACAGATCTTTTAATAATTTGCAAGCTTTTTAATTCGTTTTACCTCTGGTAAATAATAAAATAAACATGAAATTTTCAGAAATATATATTATAGAATAATGATTTTTTCTGTTTACTTAAAATCAAAATGTAAAATATTATTCTTACAAAAACAGATGTTTGTATAATTCTTTAATCAAACAAATCTCAGTCCACATTTGTGTACGATTTTGTTTGTTTAGCTATTAACGGTTCATGCTTTATGCTTGTAATACTGAGTGCAAGGAGTTACTTCAGTGCATGAGAGACTTTTTCTAATACACTTGATAACATATATAAAGGATGTTGCAGCAAAATACTACACTTTTTCATTCACATTACACTTGATTTTCGGCGTGTCCGTACAGTTGGGAAAGCAGGGTCCCGGAAAGGGAATTCTAAAGTCTAGCGGTTCTGGGGAAGAAACTACTGGAGTAGAAAGCTCTCTTACATCTAGGGATCTCTACTGTGTAGAAATGGGATTTAGTTGCTTGTCGGGTTTTCAATGGTATTTACGCAACAGTTACAGTATACTTTATTGTTGTTATCTGATTGCTTTGAGCAAAGACGACTATCATAAGTTTGACGCGAAATGTGTGACAGTTATTGGCGAACATATTTTTTGTCTATAGTAGGGAAGTCGTTCACGGTGGCAGTCTTCAGAGAATCGACCGTGTTGTAAACTTGCATGTTCGTCTTGACCGCGATCACACACTAAAAGCAATAGCCATGGAGTTGCAGTCGGATGAGCAGGGCTGCCATTATGTGAACGACAAGGTGGTTACTCCGGAATTATCAGAGGATTTCTTCTGGTATCATTTTTCACTAGTAATTTACCATTTATTAAATCCAAAACCACATTAGATAAGGGTAGATTAGCTGGTGGACTGTCAATTGAATGAGGAAAACTATTATGGGTTGATTCAAAATTATGAATTTCAGGCTAAAAATACAATTTAATTAGTCTTAACACAACAGCGGAGTTACTATCTTTAAAAGCATAGCTGGGAAAATTGACCATGCCCTATCTGCTTATCCTTCAGCTAATATTCATGTCTGTGGAGACTTCAATGTTCACAACGTCGAATGGTCAACTCACTCAAACAAGACTGATGATGAGGGAGGTTCTGTCATGATTTCTCCATTTCTTATGACCTCACTCAGATTGTTCAGGAACCCACCCGTGTGCCCGACAATGACGGCCAGTATGCAAGTCTCCTAGACCTTTTTCTCACAACTTGCCCTGAACTATGTTCAGTTTCCGTTCTGTCTCCTCTTGGATCTTCCAACCACTCTGTTGTATCAATTAAGATAAAAATGAAATGTAATAAGTCTTCAGACGTACCTCTCCATCGTAGAGTATATCGATACACTATGGCTGACTGGGATAGCTTCCGTACATTTATATCGGATCTACCTCTGCGTTCCATGTTTAAAAAGGAAGTGTCCTCTATAGTATCAGACCTGACGGAATGGTTAATTGTAGGCATAGACCGTTTCATATCCTCGAAAAGGTTCCAGCAAAAGCCTAATAGCCAGCCATGGTTCTCTCCATAATGTGCTTCTGCCATTACGCACAGAAATCACTATTTCCAGTGTTTCCAACGTAATAGATGTATGGAAACTAAAGCCGCTTTCAGGATTGCCAGCAACCACTGTAAGAAAGTAATAAAGAACTCAAGAGAGTTGTATGCTCAGTCTGTCAAGTCCAAAGTAGCTGAGCAGCGGCTTGGTTCTCACCAGTTTTGGAAAATAGCAAACAGTATCCTGAACAGAAGCGTGTGCTCTATCCCAACTCTCATAAATGGACCTGAGGTAATCTCGTCAGCATCAGGCAAAGCCAAACTCTTTGCCAAGAACTTTTCAGCTAATTCTACCCTGTGCGACCTAGGCTGCCAACCTCCAATATTTCCTCCTGCATCAGAAAACATGCTATGTAATATACAAATATATGTACGTGATGTTGCCAAGCTAATCAAAAACTTTGGTTCCAGTAAAGCAACCGGCCCTGACGGTATTCCAATTATAGTACTCAAAAGACTTCAACCAGAACTTGCGCCCATCCTTACAAAACTGTTTAAACGTTGCCTAAGAAGAATTCCTTCGGTCACCCTGGAAAATCTCATCAGCATGCCCTGTATTTAAGAATTCAGGTGATCGGTCATCGTCCTCGCAGTACAGGTCAATGAGTCTCCTGTACGTTATGAGTAACTTGCTGGAATCTGTGTTAAATAGAGAAGTAATCAACCATCTCAGCAAAAATAACCTTCTTAGTGACACACAATATGGTTTCCGCTTTGCTAGATCTACAGCAGATGTGCTTACAGTTATATCTCATAGGATTAGCGAATCTCTCGACGGAGGCTAACTTTCTAAGGCAATTGCTCTTGACATATCAAAGGCCTTTGATAGAGTATGGCATAAGAGCCTACTTCATAAGATCTCCAGCCATGGTATAGCTGGAAATGTCTTCTCAATTATTAAATAATTTCTCTCTGATAGGCTCATAATTGTAGTGGTGGATGGGTAGAAATCAGAAGCTCTTAGTATTAATGCTGGAGTACCTCAGGGGTCCATCCCGGGCCCTACTCTCTTCCTGATCTATATAAATAATCTTCCAAATCACATCCTTAAATAATTCGTAGACATCAGCACATCTAAGACCGTACACGAACAAGTTCTTTCTGATTCTCTCTCCTCTAATCTTGAGCAAGTGGTACAATGGGGAAATAGGTGGTTTGTCACTTTTAATGCACTCAAGACCAAGCTTTTATCTTTACATCATCAACGCTCTGATCCCCATCTGGCATCAATTGAAATGAATGGCTCTCGTCTTGAGGAGGTCTCATGTTTTGATAAGCTTCTGGGCTTGACCTTTACTCCTGATCTTAAATGGAACCCATCCGTTAAATCCGTTGCCAAGACCGCCGGAAAAATGGTGGGATCCTTCTATCGATCCAGTAGATATCTCACTGCTGATGCAATTCTCAATCTATATAAGAGCCATGTACGTATAAGGATGGAGTACTCTTGCCACATCTGGGCAGGAGCTGTTAGAAAGGACTTATCCTGGCTTGATATAGTTCAAAATAGACTTCGTAGCCTTGTAGGAGATGTCCTTTTCTCTTCCCTGCAACCTCTTTCTCACAGAAGAGATGTTGCGAGTTTATCTCTGCTTTATCGTTATTTTCATCGCAGGTGCTCGACTGAGCTCCATTCTATGGTCCCCCCTCGCCAAACTTTCACAAGAAACACCCGTCTAGCAGAAAAGACTATCACTAGTTTCCCCCACTCTTTATCTGTGCCTAAACCTAAGCGTAGATTCCATGATCAAAGCTTCTTTCCTAGAACTGCACGCCTATGGAATTGTCTTCCGTTTTCCTGCTTTCCAGCTGACTACAATATGGTTGTCTTCAAGTAATAAGTTAACAAATTTACCGAATTTCCATTACGAACGGTTACTATATTGTCCAATTTCTACTGTACACTCTTTAACTCTTATCATGGAGTGGCATCTTGGCCTTGATAAATGTTGATGCCTATGTAAAAAAAAGACGATGGTTATCGTTGACATTGAATTTGAAAATACCCGTTCTTTCGTACACGGCAAAATAGCCTCGTGATTATGTTTTTCATAGATGTTTTTTTTTTCGAAAGAAACACTCTTTATATTCTGTATGGTGATAAGCGCAGGCAAATGGAAGGGGTAGTACTTTATAGTTATGGTAATGATACGAGAATTTTCGGCGAATGTTTAACCAAAAAAGGAACTTGGAAAGAACTTAATTGTAATGAAATACTAACAGCGTCTTTTTTGTGAGAACGGAATTGTAGACAATAAATCATTCTACACTTGCATTTTAAGCTGATACTATATTTTCGCCGGCATCTTACTCTTATAATGATAGAAAATTGACCCAAGGTATTTTCTCGTGATTCAACTATTTATCTAACATACTTAGCAAGAGATTCAATACATATCTTCTTAATTAAATTTGGAGTAAAATCCGGTCATTCAAGTTCGTTTACCAATAATCTCGGCTGGATACATGGATATCACATTGCATATTTTCCGTCAAAGGAGAAAATCTGTAAGTAGTTTACGCGGATTGATAAGCGTGGAATTCTAATCAAAATTGTGGAAAAAATTTGGGCGCTTAGAAATGTGAAAGTAATCACTTTTAATACATTAATCATGTTTCGAATGGAAGTATCAAACGAGCAACTCTGAAACATCGTGACTTCGGCTAAGTGGTTAACGACACAATCTGATAACTTAGGTGGGTCAAGTTCCAATCCAATACGTTTATTTACTTTGAGATGCTAGCAACCTTCACGTGGTCACTTCTGTAAGTACCCGATGTTTAACTAGAAATAATTTTTATTAGAAAGATACTGGCGAAACGAATATCCAGAAGAATAATCATCTGATTCATTCTAAACAAATGAAAAGAATGATGCTCTGCAATAATAAAAAAAATTCAGCAGCTCTGAACTTAATAGATTGATTCGAATACAGAAATGATGACGTGCCTAAATTATTAAATGATCTTCACATGGATAAACATGATAGTTCAATGATCATGAAAATGAAAGAAACTAATCACCAAACGACAGATACATCGTATGGTAATCACGTAGATGACAGTCTTAAATAACGTGACCACATCAACAGAATATATGTATGGTAATCCGGAAGTTCAAGCGACAGCATGCAAAACTTTGGTTTATTTTTTACCTCCTATCCATGTGTTTAGTCGCAGGGGTCATTTTCGAAAGTTCATCCCTTGGGACTTACTGCCATACAATGGTCTGTAAGTCGTTTCTAGATGTCAATCTGCAGAAGTGGAATAGTTTCCCAACATTCCAAAGGATATTTGTGAATCTGATGACACAATCCTAAAATAACTGACGATCCCATATCTGTCTTGATAAAGACATCTACATAACTTATGCACATACGCAAACAAACACACAGATAGGTAGAAAAATATAAACATATGGATTAGATCGTATCTTGAATACTCGTCGCCAGTGTTGTGGTTTAAAAAAAGCCGTTAGAAATAATAAAAATAGAAGTTTATTAACAAATGATTATATTATTACAATGTACGAACCACTTTGTTAAAAGTGGTCGCTACTTCATTTTCATTCTTTTCTATAACGATTTTATTCATAGAATTAGAAAGAACACGTGCAGCGACAGAATAGGAGATATTACAATAACACTAAGAAAACTTTTAGAGTTAAGTCTGTTCTATTATGTAAATTTAGAGAGAGGAGATGGATTCTCAACATCCTCAACAGTATGAGTTAAGGTGATGCCACAGTCTCGGCAGAACTCGTGCACAACTACGCAGATCCAACGACTTCAACACTATCATCAACTTCTTATACATACGCACAGAGATATACACGGAGAAATATGCGCATTCTGGATTATAATCGAATCGTGCTGTAAAGGTGTTAAAAAATGATCGTCAATCAATATAATTTCTAAATATCCTTTTATTTTTAATGTCAGCACACCAATTCATAAAACGCACATATTTCTTTCTTGTTTTGTATGGTGATTATTGTTGGACTTTTTATTCCCAGGTGCATCGTTAAAGGAGTATGAATCGGTATTGTCAGCTTTTTCTTTCAATTAGGAAAATTAAATTAAATACTAATAATATTGCTTTCGAAATTATTTTCACTTGTTTTTGTTATTTATTTCGTTTTATAATTTCATTATTTGAAGTCAAAGAAATTAATTTGATGATTGAGCCCTGAGCGAATTTTTCACGAAAATCATAATTATATCTAACGACCACATTTGCAGACTTTAATCTATTATTCTATTAAGTTTTGTTTTCTATTCTAATAATCGGTTTGTTTCTATTCTTTATTATTCCCTTCTCATTAGTTCATAAATTCACGCTTGCTATAAGATTGCTTTATTTATTCGCTCAACATCTCTCTCTCACACACACACACACACACACACACACACACATACTTTCCCATCGTTTGTACCATACATATGCGGGTAATCTCCCCTCTCTTTCTCTCTATTGTGCCCTTTTTTATTCCTATTTCTATTTCCCTCTCTCTTTCCTTTAAATCGTATCGGTCATATCAGTATATGGGTAATCTATTATCTGTCTCTTTCTTTTTATCTCTCTATCCTTCTCTCTCTCACCCTCTCTCTCTCTCTCTCTCTCTCTCTCGCGAGCGCTGTTTATCGGCTTTTCCATCGTATTGTAATTTTAAGCATGCATATAAACTCTAACGCCATTTTATTTATGCTTTTCTATCGTCTTGCAATCTTATGATCATGTTTGCCGTATCTCTCTCTATATATACTAGTTTCTCTTTCTCTCTCTCTCTTTGTAATTTTTGAACATCTCTCTATCTCTATCTGTATTTTTCTCTATTTCTTTTCCTCTCTCTTTCTCGCTTTCTTTTTCTCTTTTTCATAAATTACCATTTATAGTAGCGAAACCATTAGTGCAAGAAGTTACCATCAGCCGCGACGATAGTCAAGTGATTTTATACATTTGTAAAGGCATGAACATTATAAAATGTCGATCTAGTGATCAAGTGACTGGAGGTCATGATATGGCACGTAGGTCATCCGACGGTTTTTCATTAACAATTAGATTTTGATTCAGTAAATTAGATTAAAAAAGGTACTTTTTCGGCAAGGAGTACAAATGTAAATTGAAGTTATATATATATATATATATATATATATATATATATATATATATATATATATATATATATATTAGCGCTGGGACGAGTAATCGGAATCGGAAGAGTTGACAAATTTGGGGTTATCGGAATCGGTATCAGAATCGGAAAAATGGTGCCTATTTTCCGATGCCAAAACGATTCTTTAATTGTTTTTTTTTATTTTATTTTGTTGAAAGCAAAAATTTCCATTGCTGGTAATAATGAAAAATTATAAATATTTATTGGTTTTAAAATACCAGTTAAGCTAAAATCTATGGATCATCCTCCACAAGTGTAATTTTACGTTTAGGAAAATACCTGCATCTTTAACATCTGTTTTGTACAGAAATCGGGGAAAATATCAACTCTATAGTAAAATATTTAGATTTATAAAGAATCGGACTCGGAATCGGTAATTGTATCGGAATCGGAAAAATATTGAAATCGTCCGATCACTAATACATATATATATATATATATATATATATATATATATATATATATATATATATAGTAAGTTATAAAATGTATATGGCGATTAAGCTACACTGAATATTCTGCGTTTCATCCACTCTAGGATTCTTCAGGCTTATGCGCATAAGCCTGAAGAATCCTAGAGTGGATGAAACGCGGAATATTCAGTTTAGCTTAATCGCCATATACATTTTATAACTTACTAACTAGCTCTACCTACGTATTGAGCACTTTTGAAGTAAATACTTAAAGTTTACGCATAAATCTATACTTTCGTATATTAATTTTATGTGAGTAAATTAAGTAGTTATATATATATATATATATATATATATATATATATATATATATATATACATGTATTAGAAGAGTATATGTCAGGCACTCTCGCCCTCCCCTCAATTTTCCAATTTGTTATGTCATCATATAGTCGTTTCATTTACTTCTCCTTTAACTATATGTGTTTCTTTCTTTATATCTCGTTTTTGATCTTTGCGTTTTGTCGAGTAAACCACAGATCGTTGCGGTTGACCCAGCATTTAAATCAGAAAATAACACTTCCATAAAACATTACGACAATGAAATTTTGTCTGGAACTCGATTATGGACACCCATTTTTTTTTTAGGTAAAGGTGGATTGGACTAGCAAAAAGCGCATCCAGTGAAAGTGTATAGGTATCTCTGCACTTTTCTGCAGCCAAGCTAAAATTACATGCCTATGTGTAAGATCCGATTCTGACCCAGCCTGTCACGTGATCTGCTCGTCAGAATGACTATAACAGACGTATGTATTTAAATAGGTGCCTGAAAGCAAGAACCACTGAATTATCGACCGGTCAGTCTTAGTTGTATTATCAGCAAGGTTATGGACCATATTTTCTGCGGCCATGTTATCTAAACAACGAATTTCTATCTCCAAAACGATATGAGACACCTGGAGCGTTCTCAACGCTTAGCAACCAGAATGATAAACGGATTTTTCATGCTAAACTAAAAAGAACAACTTCAAAAGATAAATTTTACTCTCTTGGACAGCAAAAGACGCGAGATGGTCTAATTCTGGTACACAGCACCTTTAACAAGAACGTAAATATTTCTTTAGGGAAATGTATCATGCAAACACCTTGTAGCAGTCTTTGCGGTCACCCGCAGAGGTACGGCTATCGCATTCATCTCAACACAACAAGCAGCATTCTCTCTGAAGTAGTGATGATGTCTACCATATCAAAGCTTTTTATATATATATATATATATATATATATATATATATATATATATATAACTACTTAATTTACTCACATAAAATTAATATACGAAAGTATAGATTTATGAGTAAACTTTAAGTATTTACTTCAAAAGTGCTGAATACGTAGATAGAGCTAGTTAGTAAGTTACAAAATGTATATGGCGATTAAGCTACACTGAATATTCCGCGTTTCATCCACTCTAGGATTCTTCAGGCTTATGCATAAGCCTGAAGAATCCTAGAGTGAGTGAAACGCGGAATATTCAGTGTAGCTTTATCGCCATATACATTTTATAACTTACTATATATATATATATCTATATATATATATATATATATATATATATATATATATATATATATTATTTCGATTCATCGACTGGTGTTTACATCTTGGGTGTGATTTTTTCCAACGTTTTGGTCGATATAACCTCTGACTTTCTTCAGGTGTATATTGGTTAACCCAGGAATGTTTCTTTCGAACTCGAGAATTTGGACAGAATTTCCAACGGAATTTCAGGCATATGGATCTCGTTAACTCATTCTTCTAAAAGAAGGAGAATCTGATGAAAAAAACTGCTTTCTACATCCTTAAGACAGGCATATTATATCAAACCATTAAGTTAAACTTATTTACTTTTCTTTTTTCGTTTCTACTTTCATATATGTGTCAACTAGTTTCAAATGACTAATCTTGCCTACATTTATTCTGGGATGCTGGAGGTAGAGGTCTGACAGCTCGTCTACACTTTGTTTACGACTGGTAGCACATGAGCTTAGAACTTTAATGGTTAGCTAGTTCCTTTATCAGTAGTTATAACAGCATCCACCTTAAGCACTGAAGCCATAAGAGTTAAAATTCCTGCACTGCCAGTCGAAAATAAGTACGAAAACAAGTCACGCTTTCATTGGTGAAAGTTTTACTCGCTAAAGATTATATAATATATATTTACTTAAGAATCTTTGAGAGATTATAGTTAATCGAGAATTATTATGACAGAGGATAGAATTTAAGGGATATAGTCTAAAGTTACGAGTTTTTATATATACTGGACATTTTTCTTATTTTAGATTATCTTCGTATCAGTTCTTGCGGTTCTAAATCCGTAGTATTAGTTTTTGAGAAATATCGATTTCTTATATCTTATATAAATCATGTATAATTTCTATGGATTCATTTATAGTGGTGAATAGAGACCCTTGCTTAAATTGTTAAATAAATATTTTTTCTATGGGCACTTTTAGCAAAGTAAATTGTTGCGAAATAAAAAGTCAACTAATAATTTTCTTAGAAAAGTTCTTTTTTCGTAAAAAGTAGAAGGAAATTACAAACATCATTCAGACAAGCGATCAAACTTGTACATTGACCTCACATGCTAAAGACTAAAATACGTTCATTATTTACTTTAGAAATTGCATTTAAAAAAGGAAAAAAACTCGATTCAATCTATACTTGAACTTTATTCAATACAAATAAAAAACAAAACCAATAATTATGTTCAATGTATGTTGAATCTAAAATTGCAAAACTAAATTATAAATTTAACGAATAAACAAGGAAATGTCAAACGGTAAATACTAAAACTAAAGCAAACGATAAATATTTTTTAATGAAAAGAATTTTAGTCCCCAACAATAATTAGAAAAATTTGATGGATAATTTACTTGAAAATGGGTTTCTAAATAATAACGTTATTATTTCAGCGCGGTCCGTAGTCTGTATAAATACCAAAACTTATTAATTAATAATTTTTGCAAGTGTTACACTTGTGAATACAAAAGATTCAGAGTTATTTGAAAATAAACATAGAAACACATTATTTCAAGAAAATATTTACAGTTACAGAAATAATGACATTAAAATAGTCCTTTTATAAAATGAAACTAAAACTTTAGTAGAAACTGAATTAAAATGAAAGAAATGAAGAAGATAATCGCTCTATTGTAAATTAAAGTCGTGATTAAACCTTTTTTACGTTTATTGATTTCCCCTTTCAAGTATAACTGCTTTTTCAACTTCTACGTATGGTCCCTCATTGCGTGTTGGTCGGTTGGTCGGATGTTTGATTTCTTTGTAAAGGTCTCCACAATATGTCTTCCATCATTCGTTAAATTATGCGCCTTAAGGAAGCATTTCTCCAGTCTTGCTTTTTTATAGCATCGGTAGCATCAGAAGTCGACAAGAGGAAAATTGCTGCTTTTGAATTGTGGTGCTACCGTAGACTTCTTTGTGTAAGCTGAGTGAACAAACCTACGAACGAATTGGTTCTGGGGAAGATTGGACCATGCTGAAGACTGATGGACAACATCAATAACCGGAAATTGCGATTTACGAGACATGTGACCAGAACAGACGACCTAACAAAGGATTTGCTCTTTGATATAACCGAAACAGACCAAAAACAGAAATATTAGACAACATGAAGAACATCTCGGACATTAGCATGGCTGAGTTGCTCAGAAAGGCGCGGAACCAAATTCAATGGCGACGATTCTTGAAGAGTGCCACGATTGATCAGTAATGACGGTTCCGTCAAAGCGAGAGATCGATTTCCGATATCTAAAACTAAATACATCTTCAAAATATATGAAGAAAACTATAAAAAGTTTTATTTATCATTAAGAAAACAAACGGACAAAGAATCACGTGAAAAGGTAATTGTTTAACAGTTTTAAAGAGTGAAAATGACTAATTTTTCCACTTTCTGAAAAAAAAAGTCACCATGTCTTTTAGATGCTCATAAAAAGTTAGAAGGAACAAAATCAGCATGATGTTTGCTAAATTATCAAGAAAAGTATTATAGAAAAATGTAAAATAATCTTTTATTTTCCTAAAAGAAAATACAGCTAAGAGTAGGTATACTGAGATAACAAAAAAGCGTGTTGTGCCACGGAAATTCGGAATTCGATTTCGTGAAAAATCTAGTGATGTGAACAATTGACAATCAATAACCTCACACATACTATTCATGCAATTGCTTCCATGGCAACGAGACTGATGATTTTTTCACAGCCATTCGCCCAAAACTTCTAACCGTTACTTCAGTGTAAATTCTCAGAAATCAATGTGGCCCTTTCATAGGACTGACACAGGATGTCAATCTAGGATATATAGACATACGACTAACGTCTAGTTGACATCTTAAGCTATGGTCTTAGTTAGTAAAGTAGTAATATAAATCAATTTTCCCTTCCACAGTAAACTATTATCTATATATCTATAAATCTGAGAATGTGAGTGTGTGTGTGAGGACACTTCTAAACTTATATACTCAACAAATTTTAGATCTACAGACTGGAAATCTGGTATATAGGTATTCAGAGATGTGGAAATCTGTTTAATCGGTTTTCATCCAGAAAAAAGAGGTCGAAATTGAAAAATTGGTTGTTGGAGGTCATCGGATCTTTTTTTCCTCTTTTTTTATCATTGGAATTACTTACATTGTAAGTATAAAAGTAAATAGGTTTTCAAATTTTTTCAAATATCTTATCAAGCTGGCCTAATGGTTATCGTGCTTGACTCACTGTCTTTAGTTTTCTCAGACTGAGTATTTTATATATATATATATATATATATATATATACAATTACAATAGAATATATAAATTATCTCTGATTACGGCGACATCTGCATATATATATATATATATATATATATATATATATATATATATATATATAGCAAGAGTACCCGTCGTTGACTGGGTTCAAAAGCAGCCTACAGAAAATGGACTCTGATTTATGAAAGTATGCTAGGTTATGAAAACGAAGGGTTGTAAAGAGATAGCTTCGAATTTGGGGGTATCAAAATCAAAGCAAAATATGATGAAAGTAAAAATAAAATAGATAAACCCCATAATTTTTTATACCATACCTGTTCACACTGAAACACTTATCACAATATTCTGTGGATCTATATTAAAAAACCTTGTTAAACTTAGTGACATATTTCCATTCTATGGAGGTCATGCGCGATCGAACACCTCCATAATTTTATTATACCATATTTCTTCATAATTATCAAAGTATACTTACGCAGATAGACATAAAAAGTCTTTATTAAAGTTTGTGCATATTCCATTCTATGGAGGCCACGCGCGAACGCAGACCTCACAATTCTATTATACCATCCCTATTTAAGTTAAAACATACTTATCAAAATATTATTATGTACATCTATATCAAAAACACGTGTAAACGTTTTGTTTTTAATGTTTAATTATTTTATTTCCATAGTTTGTGGACCAGGCGCGTACGTAGACCTAACAATGTTAATGAATCATCATTATGCCAGACCAAATATACCAATTTCTGTGTCTCGATACATCAATCATTATATGTGATCAGTTTTCTATAATAATAGGAGCCTATTCGTGACCAGACACACTCACAGATGTTCAGCTTTATATTATACTAGCAGAAGTACCCGTCGTTGATTAGGTTCAAAAACAGCCTACAGAAAATGGACTGTAATTGATGAAAGTATGATAGGTTATGAAAAGGATGGGGTTGTAAAGAGATAAGTTTTAATACTCAAAAATTTTACTCTAAGCAAAATATGATGAAAGTAAAGATAATTTTCGCGAAAATATATTTTATATCAACTTTGTTTCCATTCGTAGCGAAGAGTGACAAACAAAATGATGTTTCCTTACAAAGAGAAAATGTTATATATATATATATATATATATATATATATATATATATATATATATATATATATATATATACAAGGATATATATAAGGATATATATATATATATATATATATATATATATATATATATATATATATATATATATATATATATATACAAGGAATAAATGTTACCATAGTCAATAAAAGTTACTTTTATGGCAGAAAGGTTCATTGGTTTGTATTTCTTAAGTAGTTTGTAAATTTTTTTTAATTCACGAACCGGTTTAAAAAAATCAAAATGGCAGCGACTTTTAAATGGAGAGCCCCCTTTTCAATTTGAAGGAGGGCACCTGAGCATTCTGTGTTAACAATTTAAGAGAGTCCCGTCAACGTAAGGAATATTTATAAACATATTTTAATGTTTTCCGTTATTTTGTGCTTGAGGAATATTCGATTATGGCATGTGTAGTTTATATAAAAAATTCATTTAAGTAGTTATCGCCTCAAATTTCGTTTTAATTTCGGTTCGCTGAATTTATTTCAAGTAAAGAGCATTAAAAACTATCTCCAAACAAAAAAAAAACATGAACTGAACTTTTACTGACTATGGTAACATTTATTTCTTGTATATTTATTTTTTCGGGTAGTCGTTTGTTGGCTTTTCTGCTAAACACCCTTAATAAATTATATCGACGAAATATCGAAAAACAAAGAAACAAAAACAGTTTTGAAAAATAATAAAGCTTTAATTACTTTAGTAAAATAATCCGAAACAACAAAATGCGATATTAAAAAAGTATCACGTGCTTACTTTAGTTTTTTAAAGCAATATGAATAAGAAGAAAATGGCGCCCTTTTCAAGTAGAACAGCTTCGTTTCAGTTTTACAGTTTTGAACGGTGTAGTATTGCGCCGTCAGATTCAGGGTTGTACTATTGTAATGTAAAGAACACGCAGAAAGAGTTGTAATCAACTTAATTCCTTTTAGTACACTGACAGCAAAAAGCTTAAATAGATATATAAATAAAAAATAAAAAGGTTATGTAAATGTTTTTAAAAATTCACGTAATCACGTGAGCAGGGTTTTTGCCTTCTTTTGACATGATGACAAGTAACATTCTTATTTTTTATTATTTATCTATTTATCTATTTTTGAAAGCGTGCCACGTGCAAGTGGAGAAAGAAAAAACAGAGTTATGCACAATTTGTGTCGAGAATTGTCTAAAGTTCCGACTTTTTGTATTTTTTTGCTTTCACTTTAATAAGAATGTGAATTTATGAGGTGAATTTATTCCACACAATATTATTCAACTAAAAAAATAAATAAAAGCTAACGTGAATTAAGATAAAAGTTAAAGTGTTATTGTGGACCCTCACCCCTTTTAAAAACCCTTGTTAAACTTTGTGACATATTTACATTCTATGGAGGTCAGGCGCTAACGAACACCCAATAATTTTATTATACCCTATTTCTTCAAACTGAAACATAATTATCAAAGTATACTTACGCAAATAGATATGAAAATCTTTATTAAAGTTTGTGCAATATCTCCATGGAGTACAAGCGCGAAGGCAGACCCCACAATTTTATTATACCATCCCTACTTAAGTTGAAGCATACTTATCAAAGTATTCTTACGCATATCTATATAAAAAAAACCTTGTAAACGTTTTTTTCATTTTTTATTTCCATACTTTGGGGGCCACGGTTGAACGCAGACCCCACAATTTTGATGAACCACTATTCTGCTAGATCAAGCATACCCATTCCTGATCCTCGATATATCTTCTGTCATTATATGTAATTAGTTTTTTTTAAATAGTCAACCATATAAGAGCCTATTCGTGACCACACACACGCAAACATACACACACATACACACACACAAAGACGTTCAACTTTATATATATATACATATATATATATATATATATTAATATACCTGCTCTGTTCACTCATTGAGCACTATTTTGGTAGACACATGTTGTTTCATTGGATGTACTTCTAGGAAACTAAACTCTACTGGCTATATATATATATATATATAGATAGATAGATAGAGAGAGAGAGAGAGAGAGAGAGAGAGAGAGAGAGATGCAGATGCCGCCGTAATCGGAGATAATTTATATATTCAACTGTTACAATAAAAAAAAAACTTTGGAAGGATTAGATGTCGATAAAATAT
Source organism: Euprymna scolopes (assembly GCF_053919585.1). NCBI lineage: Eukaryota > Metazoa > Mollusca > Cephalopoda > Sepiida > Sepiolidae > Euprymna > Euprymna scolopes. The sequence continues at coordinate 120,409,545 of NC_136492.1, read as the reverse complement.
TTTCCCATATTTTTCCATATGAGGACAATGTATTCAATACTGTTCATTGTTACAGTGTTTTTTTTATTCAATACGTCTTACGAAAGGCTGTTCTTGTTACAATTTTAAAACGACATAATGTTTGAATTTCTCCGAATAGTCTTGAAACAATTGTGACTTCAGATGTTTTTCCATTAGATTTTTACAACAAAAGGTATATTCCACTATTTGTTGCTATCAATCTATTCCTTGGTGTCTCAATTTTGTTACAACAATATATATATATATATATATATATGTGGGGGGCGTGTGTGCGTGCGTGCGTGTGTGTATAACACCAAAAGATGGCGGAAGTGAGGAAGCATGGCTTTGGAAGTCTTTTTACACGAATAGGAAGTTCAGCATGTTAAAAATATACCTTTTGTTGTAAAAATCTAATGGAAAAACATCTGAAGAAGTTGGTGGGAATAGGATATTTTATGGACACATAAATCGTTAAATTGCCTTCCCACTAACGAAACAGCTGTAATGTAAAAAAATCGAAAAAATAAACGAAGGTTATGAAAAGAAAACGTGAGTCTTTGAATTTTCAACACAATTTTGCACTATATATATATATATATATATATATATATATATTCCATTATCTTTGGATTTAATTTAGAGGTAAAGTGCTAGCGCAAAAAGGGACACCTTAATATGTTAGAGAGTCGACTGAAGTAAATGAAACAATATATATATGTGTGTGTGTGTGTGTGTGTCTGTCTGATTGTCTGTCTTTCTCTATATATTTATCTACGTATGTATGCATGTATGTATGTATGTATGTATGTATGTATGTATGTATGTGTTTGTGTACAGAGAATTACCACCGGTGACTTTCAAATGAGTGACATAAGGCTTGTGACTCAACTGTAAATATTACTCTTTGTCTAAGTAATTGAATAGAGCTCCCTAAGACAAACAGTAATTTTCCATTTTTTTTCGTTGCTAGGTTAATACTATTATATTCATCACCGCCTGATCAAAGGATTTCATATTTAATCTCAATTAAAAGATAAGCCATTATGCGCTGACGCGTCTATTTGTTGACGACAATACATATGAATATGTGTCATACCTTAAAATATACACATAAATCTTATTACATATATATATATATATATATATATATATATATATACGTGTGTGATTTCTCATGTATGGAGGATTATAAGGAAAAATCAATATAAGCGAATAATATATATTTTTGTAGAAGGTTAGAAAAACATCACTACCATCGTTTTTGTATCCGATATAGGAGAAATGGTTATTCGTCGGAAAATATTCGATTCTCTTCAACCTCTGTTTTTATCTTCCTGGAAATAGCGAGTGCACGTATTTATTTTTAAATCGCAAATTAGTTATTTTATTTCTATTATTTTTAAGTTTTCTTTTCTTTTATATATATATATATATATATATATATATATATATATATATACTAGCAGACAACCCGGCTTCGCCAGGTCTTAATACATGCATTACATTATCATATTTTAATTCATACAGAAACTGAGACATGTGCATGCAAGTATATTTCTTTTCAAAACTTGTTGATATCGAAACTAAAATCTTAAATTAGTGAGTTAAGTACAACAACCATTACGCCGGCTTAACACGATCCATAAAAAGTGTTTTCAAATTGTACCATTTTGACATGATGAATCTGTCACGTGAACAATTAATGCATGCGCATTCATGAAACAGTTAGCAAATAGAAAAAAATCCGACGACCTCCCCCAAAGTACCAACTTTTCTATTTTAATTTCTTAGCTGTACGTTTTTCCGAATCCAAACACATTATAAAGTTTTCCACATGTCTGAATATCCTATATACCAAAATTTAAATCTGTAGATCAGAAAGCTGTTGAGTATATAGTTTTCAAAGTGTGGTCAAACACAAATTCTTATTTTATATATGTATAGATTTGTTTTATTATTTTATAAACTTATTTAACATTTTTAAACGTATATTTTAATTTTATACTTGAGATATATCCCATTTATGTGTTGGCAAGTTCGGGGATATTTCCTGCTAATATTTTTTAATTTAACGTCTTATATGAATTTAAATTATTGACATTTTTCAAGGCATTTTTCAAGACGTTTACTTTAATTTTTCTTCTTTTATTTTTTCAAATCAGGCCAGTTTTTCATTTCTTACTCGCGTATGCATAATCTACATTTTTAGTTTATATAAGGGTAAGAATTCACACGCACAAACGTATATACGTGTGTCAATATAACAACACATTTGAATATACTCAAACGATACTCTATACTACATAATTTTTTGCATCCATTCCATGAAAATGTACTTATTTCTAACATATGTTAAAGAATATCATGGCTATCTTCTAATAACGTTCTAATCATTAAATATTTAAATATTTAACAAATAAGATATTGCTATAAGGAAATTATTTTTAAGCCTTCATAAAAATGTATTAGGCATCAATATGTATACTTCAAAATTTGTACTTTTGCGACTTGTGCTTAATTAGATAAAATCGTGACATTTAAATTAAGAATACTAATTTGTACTGATAATAGACAATAGAATATTAAAATAATATAAATGTAATACTTAATATTATGAATAATATAGCACTAAAATGCATAATTCTTATAGTAAAATTAAAAGTAATACATATCTTAGTTTACATATATAGCCTTTAAGATAGTGGTATTGTTGATTTATACTTTTGTAATAGTTTAGGGGAATTTTGTGTGACCCAGCGTCGTTTAACACCTACAATACAGATCTACTGTCCCTTTTAAATTCCAAAAGTTACACTTTTTTTTTCATGTTAATTTAATCGATTACAAACTTAACTTTCTAATTTAATAAAGGGTAAGATTTTACGACGTGATCCAGCGATGATTAAACCCCTACTCGGGGATAAGGGTTGTTGTGTGTACAGTACTCAATGGGATAGTGTAGCAATAGTATTGGAGAATTGATAAGGTGTCATTACTTAGGGGAGCGGTTCATCAGGAATTTGTTTGTATTGGACTTGAAGACATCCAGGTTGAAGTCGGAAGGGAAACAGGCAAGCGAAACAGAGTTCTACAGGCGTGCAGTTCTAAGAAAGAAGCTTTGTTCGTGGAATCTACATTTTGATTTAGGCACAGATAAAGAGTGGAGAAAATTATTGACGGTGGTTCCAGCTAGTCGGGTGTTTTTTGAAAAAGATTGGCGAGGGGAGACCAGAGAATGGATCTCAGACGAGAACTTGCCATGGAAATAACGATAGAACAAAAACAGGCTCGCTACGTCTCTTCTGTGGCAAAGAGGTTGCAGGGTAGAGAAAAGGGCATCCCCCACCAAGTCACGAAGTCTGTTTTGTACTCTGTCAAGGCAGGATAGGCTGTTTTTAGCAGCTCCTACTCAGATGTGGCAGCAGTACTCCATCTTTGGACGTACTTGGCTCTTATATAGATAGAGAATTGCATCAGTAGTGAGATATCTTCTGGAGTGGTAGAAGGATCCCACCATTTTCCCAGCGACCTTGGCAACAGACTTGATGTATCTGTTCCATTTCAGATCAGGAGTAAAGGTCAAACCCAGAAGCTTATCAAAACATGGGGCATCCCCTAGACGAGAGCCATCCATTTCAATTAATGCCAGATGGGGATCAAAGCGTTTATGATGTAGAGATAGGGGCTTGGTCTTACATGCATTAAAGGTAACCAGCCACCTCTTTCCCCACTGAACCACGCGCTCAAGATCAGAGGAGAGAGAATCAGAGAGAAAATCATCATTTACGGCCTTTGATGTGTTTCCATAGATGGTCGTGTCATCAGCATAGATGTCAACGAAGGATTTAAGTATGTGTTTTGGGAGATCATTGATGTAGATCAGGAAGAGAGTTGAGCCTAGTATTAACCCCCTGAGAGACACCAGCATTACTACTGTGGGCCTCTGATTTTTGCTCATCAACTACTACTCTTATGAACCTATCAGAGAAAATGATTTAATGATCGAGAAAACATTTCCAGTTATACCGTAGCTGGAAATCTTGTGTAGTAGGCCTTTATGCCAAACCTTTTTGAAGGCCTCTGATATGTCGAGAGCAATTGCCATAGAAATGAAGCCTTTGTCGGGAGATTCGCTAATCCTATGATATATAACCGTTAGCACATCTGCTGTCGATCTGGCAGAACGGAAACCATATTGCGTGTCGCTAAGAAGGTTATTTCTGCTGAGGTGGTTGACTACTTCTCTATTTATTGTGGATTCCAGCAACTTACTCATGACACACAGGAGACTTATTGGTCTGTACTGAGAGGGAGATGACTTATCACCTGAATTCTTAAATACAGGGCATACTGATGAGGTTTTCCAGGGTGTTGGGAAGCACTTCTCCTTAAGGCAACGCTTAAACAGTTTGGTAAGTATGGGGAAAGTTCTGGTTGTAATTTTTTTAACACTATAATTGGATTACGGTCAGGACCATTTGCTTTACTTGAGTCAAGGTTCTTGATTAATTTGGCGACCTCACGCACAGATATGTGTATGTTGCATAGTGTGTTGTCTGTTATAGGAGGGACTACGGGAAGTTGATGGCCTTCGTCGCACAGGGTAGAATTTGCCGCAAAGTTTTTGGCAAATAGTTTGGCCTTGTCGGATGCTGTCGAGATGACCTCTGGTCAATTGATAATGGTTGGGATAGAACGCACGTTTCTGTTGAGGATCCTATATTCTATTTGCCAGAACTGGTGGGAACCAAGTCGCTGCTCATCTACTTTGGATTTAACGGATTGAGCATATAGTTCTCTTGCACTTTTTATTACTCTTTTACAGTGGTTGCTGGCGGTCCGTAAAGTAGCTTTAGTTTCAGTGCATCTATTAAGTTGGTAGCTACGGAAAAAGAGATTCCCGTGTGCGATGGCAACAGCACATTCAGGGGAGAACCATGGCTGGCTGTTGGGTTTTTGTTGGAATTTTTTGGATGGTATGAATTGGTCTATGCCTACAAGTAACCATTCGGTCAGGTCTGATACTATAGAGGACACATCATTTTTAAACATGGAATGCAGAGGTAGATCAGATACGAATGTACGGAAGCTATCCCAGTCCGCCATAGAGTATCGGTATACAGTACGGTGGAGAGGTACGTCTGTAGATTTATTATATTTAATTTTTACGTTTACTGATAGGACGCAGTGTTCGGAGGATCCAAGAGGAGATAGAGCGAAACATGAGCATAGCTGAGGGGAAGTGGATAGAAAAAGGTGTAGAAGGCTTGCGTACTGACCGGTAGTATCGGGGACACGGGTGGGCTCGCGAACAATCTGAGTGAGGTCATAGGCAATGGCAAGATCATGACAGAACCTCCCCTCATCATCAGTCTTATTTGAGTGAGTAGCCATTCCACATTATGAACATTGAAGTCACCGCAAATGTGAATGTTAGCCGAGGGATGAGAAGACAGGACGTGGTCAATTTTCTCTGATATACTCTTAAAGACAGTAACTCAACTCCGCTGTTGTGAGGGCGATAGAGAGCAAATATAAATGCGGTGGTGTAAGCAAGTGCAACCCGGAAGCACATATAAGGTAGATTAGGGTCTTCTCTGGAGATATCCCTGCAACATGGGAAGCCATTTTTAATGTAGGCACATATTCCATGCCCATGGCGATCTTGGGGGTCAGATTTAGATGTTAAGTTAGAGTATTCTTTAATTATGAACTCATCTAGGGAGGTGGTTGGCCCTATGCCAGTTTCCCTTAGAAAGAATATGTCAGGTTTCGTCTCCTGTTATTGGGTTTCAACCTCTGGAAGGTTAGAACGTAGACCCCTGATGTTGGAGAAGGAGACATGGTAGTAGGGGTCTACGTAAGAGGATAGGGTTCTAGGTTTATTCGTGTTTTCTTTTTTGAGATATTTCATGTTGAGGATTTTGGGGTTTGTGGAACAGGTCAGCATACTTGGTTAGAGCGAAACAGAGAGGGAAAGTAAGAGAGGAAAGACGGGATTTTTTGTAGCACATGATAAGGTAAAGCCGTAGGCTGGTTTAGGGTAATACCAGGCGTATTTAACAAAACAGTTTAAAATTTCGACATTAAAATGATGAAGAAAATTACAATCTCCCAAAATTAAAGGGTCAAAATAATTTTTCTTTTCTGGAGGGAGGGAGGGAGGGGGAATCCGGGGAAAATGTGTTTGTGTTGATTTTAAATCATGCATATTATGATGCTAATAAACGACGTCCTCTTATGATTTGAATGTGTCTGTTGAGTTGCAATCAGTGACGATTCGCGGTGCATGCCCTTATTCAGTTGCATCCAAGAAAACAGAGTTAGACAGTAGGTTGGTTTTAATGTGGGGAGAATTCAAATCTACAAAATTCATGTTTAATTTTTATTGCAATACTAGTTGTACCCAGCCATGCGTTGCTTTGGCTCAGTCTAGTAAACGCAAGTATCAGATTGGTTTGCATCGCTCACACATACACTTTGATAATAGTCAGAAATTGACAGTTTAAAGGCTTCAAAATGACACATAGATTTTGAAGTATTTAAACTGTCAATTTCTGGTTATGATTGAAGGTTAGAGTCAAGCATTACAATTCAATTGAAATGTTTTGTCAATATCCTGAACTCTGCTATAGTATTCGTGTATTTTTTTACATAGGAATCACCACTAATAAAGGCCCGGAGGTCACTCGAGGATAAGGGTTAATAACTATACATTAGTCATTGTGATTGTAGCATAGTAAACATAAGTAGTTGGAATCTTGTAAATTGGATTACTTGGGGGGGGACTGTTCATCAAGAACTTGTTTACGTTGGACTTGAGAACAATCAGATTGTAGTCAGTTGGAAAGAAGGCAAACGGAAGAGAGTTTCTACAGGCATGCAGTTCTAAGAACTTCTTTTTGGGGGCGATTACATCTAAATCCATTTATCTGTTCTTTTATTTTTTGAATTGTTGAAGGGTAATACAGGTTGCCCAAGATGAAAATGATTAGTACACCAGCTGTTTTCCAAACAGAACTTCACGTCAACCCAGGCAACGCCGGATACCTATGCTAGTATATATATATATATATATATATATATATACATATATATGTATATATATACATATATATATATATATATATATATATATATATATATATATATATATATACTGTACTTTGGGGCAATTGCGCAACTTTTCTTAGTGTTTTCTTATATTAAAAACATTTTCCTCAAAATAGAATACATAAAATTCATGAAACAGAATGAAAATTTGGGATTATGAGGAAAAATGACTAGTAATTAAATTTCAATTGGTTATATTTTCATAACTGGCAACAACGCATATAAAGTGCAGTTAGTAATATATATATATATATATATATATATATATATATATATATGTATGTATATATATATATATATATATATATATATATATGCCACTCAGTTGTTATTATCGAGCATTTTATGTCAGAATGAAATATCTCACTCTCTTGAGCACACGTTCGCCCTACTTGAATGACATTCGCAATT